>NC_045551.1:8751351-8769451 GCF_009769535.1 Thamnophis elegans
CCCTCTTTCTTCTATCCCTCTACTCCTCCCTTCAGTGTATTTCTACTATCTATTAATATATTCAGCTTGTCCTATTTTTACACTGGAATTAAAGAGCAACAGTATACAAGTGCAATCGTGTTACTTTAAAATCTAACACATACTATATATCCCCCCTCCCCCCTCCCCCCTAAGACCCCACCTCCCTCCCCCCCCCCCCCCCCATTTCCCAGAGCCCGTACCCGGTGTAGATTTTTAACAAACACAGTCTAAAATATATTAAGACAAAGGAAATTTAAAAAAAGAAAGTCAATAACATCTCTGCGTTGAACTCAGCTTCTTCCTGTTGCACAAACTTTGAGCAGTTTAGATTATTCCTAATCTTAAGCATAGGCTATCTGGAATTTCTTAGTCCCGTATTTGTTTTGTGTATACTGATTTCTGCCTTTTCTGATATAATTTGTTCAGGCCTAATAAAGGCAGACTTTGTCTAGGGTCTGACAATGAATAGGATTGCACCTAAATAGTATTTGGATAGGAAATCACCAATGAATTGTCTCTGGGCCGGAAAGGAATTTTTTAACCCCCCCCCCCCCCAAAAAAGATATTAGTGATATTATCAAACCACTTTTGCTGTGAGTGGATATGCCCACATAGGCACCAGAACTGGGTTCATTTTTAAAGTGTCTTTATTTTTGGTACAGGCAACTAATAGAAAGCTAGATGCAATTATTTCTTGGTCTTGCATGGAATAAGTGAACAACTGTCTATGGATCAACTCTAACAATATATACAGTTTTATATAAACTGTAAATTCTTTCTATGCCTGCTTTGAAATAAATATTGAATGGTAAAAAGTTGAAGATTATAATCCAAACATTAGGCTTACACTTCTATTCCGTTTGCAATTGGATGTCTAGTCGATATCCTTTAGATTACATGTTCTTATAAGTTAGAGAAGGCTATTTTGCTTGTTTTAATTTCCCATTTGTAATTTATCACCGATTAAAACTCCAGAGGTTAGTGAATTGGAAATGTTTAAAAACTGATAACATAGAATTTTCTGAAAAGGTTACACTGAAACAACACATCTATGAATTCAAATGGCCTTGAACGACCATAGCATAAGCGTTGCTAGATTTCATAAAAATCTTCCCAAGGACTTAAGGAAGTTGGTCCAATCCATTTGGAGAACATGAGGTTGGAGAAAACTGCCTCTCAGATGAATAAAAGCACATTGTTTTCCATAGCTTCCAAGGAATGGAGCAATGTTTGTCTCATTGGACTGAGTGTTGACTTCCCAAAACCCATTCTGTTTGGGGAAAAAAAGTCAGATCACAGCGGTAAGAAACTGAAATATATTTTGAAAAGGATTTAATGTGGAATATTTTTAAGAAACCCTAAGTTGTCAGGTCTCATGAGAAGGATACCAACTAACCTGATGTTAAACTGACTTGGATTCCTCAATTTGTCTACCATTATAAAAAGAGACTTAGAACATGTGTTTTATATATAGACCAAGCGTATAAAACATTTTTCACTCTATCTACATTCAAGGAAAGACAAGCAGCACAAATGAAATCTGGTTAGCATTTATCCTTTTCCAGGAAAAAAAAAAGTGACTTTTAATGTGACCTAGAATCGATCATTCATTTCCCTCCTATTTTCACAACTAAAATCTCTCACAAGCTTGTTCACAGGAGTGTGAGGCTTTTTCCCTTTTTAAAGCACTTCTATATATGAATATGTAGAATCACAACCTACAAAATGTTACAAAAAGAAAGATCTATATAAAGCAGCCCTGTGTTTTTAGTGGTTTGCTTCTCTTATGAAAATGAAAAGGCTTGACCATTTTCAAAAATAAGCACATCTCTACTCCTTAATGAATTAGTAAATTTATCCAGTTAATAAATATAATAAATTAATATTCCTGGAAAAATGTAATAGAGGTGAGGTCTTGGTGGAATGAAGAAGGAAACCACTAGAAATGAAGATTTCGGTTCTAACAATTTTAATGAAACATTTTCCATTGATAATTATTGGGGTCTTTTTTGTAACTAATTGTAGTCATAGTAATGAATCAGTCAATCCCAGGGCTAGCTATGATTGGGAAGTGGAAAAAAAACATCCAAAAAGCATTCCATTGCAGAAGGCAAGTTTGTTTATATCAGATGCCAGAAATAGGAATACTATTAATATTTTGAACTCCAATAGCCATCCACCCCATTCATCATAACCAGTAGTAAAAGTGTAAGGGAATTGCCCTCCACAGTGCAATAGCACAGTGCTATTGTGTTACTTTCAAGGTATTTTTTGCATGTGATTACTGTAATTGGAATGTAGTGTTGAAAGAAATGTCCTTCTGGGTTCGGCTCCAAGTGGGGAAAAAGACACTGGAGACATGGAGGCTGCATGGAAAGATGGTTTATTGTTGGACAGGACCACGTGGCTTGAACCCTGAACAGAAAAGGGGATCACATGCTTCAATGTTGGTGGAGAAGAAGAGAAGGGACGAGGCGGGGGGGGGGGGGGGCTTGCTAGGCTTTTTATAACCTGTTCAGTCCCACCTCTCTGTTTCCTGTTCCTGTGTAAGAAATGTATTCTGATTGGTTGTCAGTCTCCCGTGGGCCCATGCAGGAGCAACTCCCTAGGCTGCGTTTTGAATCCAGGTTCGGTTGAGTTCTCAGATGCCATGTGGCCAGTTGGGTAAAAGGGCCAATATTACCATGCCTTAATCCCATCACCCTGGAGCTGAAGGGGAGAACTCTTTATTATGCAAAGTGGACTAGCTCAGGCTTTAATGGCTCATTGACAAAGGGGGATGGGCAGGAAGCTGCAGGCAGCTATTCCCTTTTAAAACACATTTCCTCTTTTTCCCATCCAGAGAAATATTCTGCCTTCTCAATATTTCCTAGGATATTTCATTTTTCTGGGAGAGGGCTGGGCTGATAACTTCCTACAGTAGCTTGCAACTGTTGCAACACAACGAACAATAAAGTTGTGTTGTAGTCGCTACCCTTCCTCTTCCTTTCCTGCAACTGACACCACAGACTGGGATCTAGGCGGACAGCGGCGGGGTGTGTGTGTGTGTCCACTCAAGTTTCCACACACGGTTCACTCCGTTCCGGAATCTCTCTCGGGCTGTCAGTCACAGCTCCTCTGCTGGTCAAGCAGAAACAGGAGTGAAGCTTCGTTCTCTCCGTTAATTGCAAACCCAGGCAAGCGCAGCGGGGCGTGAATGGGGTTTTCCTCTCCTCTCAATCTTTCACGGGCCATTTGAGCCGTCCAAACCGGGCGTTTTTTTGACGGGTCGCCTCGTTCCTGGCAATAAACCCGGCATGAGACAGGCGGGGAAAGTTCTCTCCGTCCCCATTGGGCTAAGAAGTTCATTGGATGGGCGGAAACTTCCCGGGAGAGGTGAGGACGAAGCCTACGCTGATTGATCTGACTGGGGTGAAACGAATGCGGAAGCCAAGCGCCGCCCGCGACGGTCGAGTTGCCTTCCCCGGGCGGCCTGGCGATGGGGAGCGGAGGCATGTGGCTGCGTTGGTGCCTGGCCGCCAGAAGCGCTTCCCGGTTGGCGAGCCCCAGGTGCGGGTTTTTTTTTTGCTTATTGGAATCGCCCTCTTTCCCCAATGCCTTCCCACCCGCCTCCCTCCCTTCTTCCAACCTTACAAGCCAACCTCCTTTCCCACTTTGGCCATTGGAAAGTCGAGTTTTGCTTCCCGTTTGCGAAAGGAGGATCCCAGCTGTCCCTTTCTGTTAATCCCAGTTTGGTTCCTCGCCTGGTTTTGTTGCCCCGCTGATCTCCGTGGATTCAAGGAGCATTGATTGCCTGCAGCTAAGCCTGCCCGTTTGAGAAGCAAAGCCTTGAACTCCGTGAGATCAACTCGTAGGGAAGGAGACGCGGGGTGGGTTTTGAACATGAATGCCGCACACCAAAAACGTTAGCCGGCTCTGCGGCATGTTCGGCAGTACTGAATGAACGGACACTTTTCGCCCTTTGAAATATTCGCCATTTTCTATTTTGATCCAACCTCCCCATTCACGGCCCTACCCTGAGATATTTTTTTGTAAGGAACCTTCTGTCTGCCACCTCTATACATGCGGCTTCACTCCGTTCCAAGTAGCAATTGGAATCCGGACAATTAGATGGATAGATAGATGGTAGGTAGGTAGACAGACAGACAGACAGACAGACAGACAGACAGACAGACAGACGATAGATAGATAGATTAGTTGATCGATGATAGATAGATTGATGATAGATAGATAATGGTAGATGATAGATAGATAGATAGATAGATAGATAGATAGATAGATAGATGATAGATTAGTTGATTGATAGATAGATAGATAGATGATAGATTAGTTGATAGATAGATAGATAGATAGATAGATAGATAGATAGATAGATTAGTTGAGACATTTTTTTGTAAGGAACCTTCTGTCTGCCACCTCTATACATGCGGCTTCACTCCGTTCCAAGTAGCAATTGGAATCCGGACAATTAGATGGATAGATAGATGGTAGGTAGGTAGGTAGGTAGACAGACAGACAGACAGACAGACAGACAGACAGACGATAGATAGATAGATTAGTTGATCGATGATAGATAGATAGATGATAGATAGATAATGGTAGATGATAGATAGATAGATAGATAGATAGATAGATAGATAGATAGATGATAGATTAGTTGATTGATAGATAGATAGATAGATGATAGATTAGTTGATAGATAGATAGATAGATAGATAGATAGATAGATAGATTAGTTGAGACATTTTTTTGTAAGGAACCTTCCGTCTGCCACCCACCTCTATACATGCAGCTTCACTCAGTTCCAAGTAGCAATTGAAATCTGGACAATTAGATGGATAGATGATAGATAGATAGGTAGGTATGTAGGTATGTAGGTAGACAGACGATAGATAGATTAGTTGATAGATGATAGATAGATAGATTGATGATAGATAGATAGATAGATAGATGATAGATAGATTAGTTGATAGATGATAGATTAGATAGAGATAGATAGATAGATAGATAGATAGATAGATAGATAGATAGATTAGTTGATAGATGATAGATAGATTGATGATATATAGATAATGGTAGATGATAGATAGATAGTTAGATAGATAGATAGATTAGTTGATAGATGATAGATTGATGATAGATAGATTGATAATAGATAGATAATGGTAGAAGATAGATAGATAGATTAGTTGATAGATAGATACTAGATGATAGATAGATAGATAGATAGATAGATAGATAGATAGATAGATGATAGATAGATTAGTTGATAGATGATAGATAGATAGATTAGTTGATAGATGATAGATAGATAGATTGATGATAGATAGATAATGGTAGATGATAGATAGATAGATTAGTTGATAGATGATAGATAGATTGATGATAGATAGATAGATTGATGATAGATAGATAGATAGATTAGTTGATAGATGATAGATAGATAGATAGATTAGTTGATAGATGATAGATAGATAGATTAGTTGATAGATGATAGATAGATTGATGATAGATAGATAATGGTAGATGATAGATAGATAGATTAGTTGATAGATGATAGATAGATTGATGATAGATAGATAGATAGATTAGTTGATAGATGATAGATAGATAGATAGATAGATAGATAGATAGATAGATAGATTAGTTGATAGATGATAGATAGATATATTAGTTGATAGATAGATAGATGATAGATAGATTAGTAGATAGATAGATGATAGATAGATAGATAGATAGATAAGTAGATAGATAGATAGATAGATAGATAGATGATAGATTAGTTGATTGATAGATAGATAGATAGATGATAGATTAGTTGATAGATAGATAGATAGATAGATAGATAGATAGATTAGTTGAGACATTTTTTTGTAAGGAACCTTCCGTCTGCCACCCACCTCTATACATGCAGCTTCACTCAGTTCCAAGTAGCAATTGAAATCTGGACAATTAGATGGATAGATGATAGATAGATAGGTAGGTATGTAGGTATGTAGGTAGACAGACGATAGATAGATTAGTTGATAGATGATAGATAGATAGATTGATGATAGATAGATAGATAGATAGATGATAGATAGATTAGTTGATAGATGATAGATTAGATAGAGATAGATAGATAGATAGATAGATAGATAGATAGATAGATAGATAGATAGATAGATTAGTTGATAGATGATAGATAGATTGATGATATATAGATAATGGTAGATGATAGATAGATAGTTAGATAGATAGATAGATTAGTTGATAGATGATAGATTGATGATAGATAGATTGATAATAGATAGATAATGGTAGAAGATAGATAGATAGATTAGTTGATAGATAGATACTAGATGATAGATAGATAGATAGATAGATAGATAGATAGATAGATAGATGATAGATAGATTAGTTGATAGATGATAGATAGATAGATTAGTTGATAGATGATAGATAGATAGATTGATGATAGATAGATAATGGTAGATGATAGATAGATAGATTAGTTGATAGATGATAGATAGATTGATGATAGATAGATAGATTGATGATAGATAGATAGATAGATTAGTTGATAGATGATAGATAGATAGATAGATTAGTTGATAGATGATAGATAGATAGATTAGTTGATAGATGATAGATAGATTGATGATAGATAGATAATGGTAGATGATAGATAGATAGATTAGTTGATAGATGATAGATAGATTGATGATAGATAGATAGATAGATTAGTTGATAGATGATAGATAGATAGATAGATAGATAGATAGATAGATAGATAGATTAGTTGATAGATGATAGATAGATATATTAGTTGATAGATAGATAGATGATAGATAGATTAGTAGATAGATAGATGATAGATAGATAGATAGATAGATAAGTAGATAGATAGATAGATAGATAGATAGATAGATAGATAGATAGATAGATAGATAGATAACTATTAAAGGCGTGCCATGTTTCTTCCTGCTGCTAGCCAGCTACTGATTAGCAAATGGTATTAAGGCTCTGCCTCACTTTGTATCTGCTGCCTGGCTGGCCCTTTTACCAAAGCTGTGCCTTCCCACTACATGAGAACTCAATGGCCCTTTCCTAATTCATATGTCCCCCCACACTTAATCTTAGTGTATTCAAGTTCATGGGTGCTTCTGGGCTCCCAGCATTTCCTCAGCCGGGCTTTTTTCATCCTAGCTCAGGCTCTCTCTTCAAGCTTTTGTACTCCATTTTCTACATTTTTCCAATGTGGTTTTGTTTTTTTCTGCCTTGGCCCTCTCTATTTGCAACTCTCCTAGATTCCATTGCTTCCCTATTTCTTTTTCAATGCAACATTTCTCTTCCTCCTCTTGAATAACTTAATCATTTGCTACAGGATCAGCAAAAGAGAAATGCAAATTGTGCCAAGTTTGATATCTAGATTCCCCAGTTATGATGTATTCAATTCCTCTTAAGAAACTGGTCAGTAAGAACTGAATGGGATTGCACACATACAAAATACTGAATAAATTAGGTCAGTGCAGCCTGTGCAGTCTTTTTAGCTGTCTTTTTAGCTCTCCCTTTCATTATTTAGCACTCTAGAATTAGCAGTGTGGCTCAGTGGCTAAGACGTTGGGCTTGCCGATCAGAAAGTTCAGCAGTTTGGTGGTTCGAATCCCTAGCGCTGCATAATGGAGTGAGCCCCCGTTACCTGTCCCAGCTTCTGCCAACCTAGCAGTTCGAAAGCGCGTAAAAATGCAAGTAGAAAAATAGGAACTTCCCTTGGTGGGAAGGTAACAGCGTTCTGTGCGCTTTCGGCATTTAATCATGCCGGCCACATGACCCTGGAGGAGTCTTCGGACAGCGTTGGCTCTACGGTCATAATGGCGAACCCGTGGCACGAGAAAACCGTGCTCGACTAAGCCGCGCCCGATTAAACCGCATTGCTGATGTCATCAACAGGGTTAGCTTTAGGGTTAGGTTAAGAGTTAGGGTTAGGGTTAGGGTTAGGTTTAGGGTTAGGTTAAGGGTTAGGGTTAGGTTTAGGGTTAGTTTTAGGATTAGGTTTAGAGGGGTTAGGTTTAGGTTTAGGGGTTAATTTTAGGTTTAGTGTTTACAGCGTGCTTCTGTCTCCGCGCTGTTGTCACGCTGTTGATGATGTCAGCTATGCGGTTTCGTCGAGCGCGGTTTAGTCGAACGCGGTTTTGTGGTGGAACCTGGTGAACCTATGGCACATGTGCCAGAAGTGGCATGCAGAGCCATCTCTCCGGGCACATCAACCGTTGCCCGTTGCTCTTCCCGGTTCTGGTGCATACATGCACAAGTCCAGCTTGTCTTCGCACATGCAGGAGTGCTGGAAACCAGAAAAGCAGCTTTTCTGCTTTTGGTGAGCATGCACACACTGTAAACTGAGCTTCCGGTTTCCAGCGTACATGCCAGCTATCTGGTCTTTTTGGTCACATGCATGCCAGAAACTGGAAATCAAGTAACCGGCACTCATGCACACACCAGAAGCCGGAAGCTTAGCTTCCCGGCGTGTGCATGCATACTAGGGAGCTGCTCTTCTGGTTTCCGGCGTTCCCACGAGTGCGTGCCAGGTAGCTGCTCTTCCGGTTTCCGGTACTACCTCCTCCCACCCTGGTGTGCACTCCCGTTTCAGCACTCTGTGCCAAAAAGATTTGCCAACACTGCTCTACGGCTTTGAAACAGATGAGCACCACCCCATAGAGTGAAGAATGACGGTTCCACCACAAAACCGCGTTCGACTAAAGGGCGCTCGATGAAACCGCGTAGCTGACGTCATCACAGCGCGACAGCGCGGAGAAAAAAGCACGCTGTAAACGCTAAACCTAAAATTAACCCCTAAACCTAACCCCCCTAAACCTAATCCTAAATCTAACCCTAAACCTAACCCTAAACCTAACGCTAAACCTAATCCTAACCCTTAACCTAACCCTAACCCTTAACCTAACCCTAACCCTAACCCTTAACCTAACCCTAAACCTAACCCTAAACCTAACCCTAAACCTAACCCTAAACCGAACCCTTACCTTAACTTGAATCGGCTTGCTTTCAAAGCGCTATTTAAAGCGCCCTTCTTTCTCCGCGCTCGCTGTTATCGCCCTGTTGATGACATCAGCGACGCGGTTTAATCGGGCGCGCTTTAGTCGAGCGCGGTTTTGTCGTGCCACGAAGAATGACTAGCACATATATGCGAGAGGAACCTTTACCTTTACCTAGAATTAGCACAAGGCTGCCAGCTGCTGACCTGGCCCATCCCTTGGCAGCATATTCAAATTTGGGTTTGTTGTTCTTCTGCAGATTGTAATCCATCTGGTTTGTGAAGGTCAATGTAATGGAAACAGCCAACTAAAAAACAGCTTTTGCCATTTCTTAATGGGCAGGCTGGGTGTACAAAATGGAACTTTACAGGCATATTCATGATTAAAAAAAAAACTATGCTCGCCTGAGACAAATTACTCTATGGAGGTTTTTTTGCATGAGATACTTGTAGTTTTTCATTTACACTATTCCTATTTCAACTGCTTGGTTAATGAGTTGCAATATGGTTCTCTGGGATGGCTATTTTGTTTTTGTAAGTTGGACCTAGCCTTATCTTCCCTTCTATTCTATTTCTATTTATTAAATTTATAGGCCGCCCAATCCCGAAGGACTCCGGGCGGCTTATAGAAATAAAATTTCAAGAAAAAGATAAAAAGACAAAAAGAAGAGAACAGATTAAAAGAAACACAACATGCACCCAGTCTAAGCGGGGCTGGACCTCGGTCAAAAGGTCAACAGCCCCAGGCCTGCCGGAATAGCCAGGTTTTAATCGCTTTTCGGAAGGCCATGAGAGTGGGTAGGGTCTGAATCTCGGGGGGTAGTTCATTCCATAGGGCCGGAGCGGCAACGGAGAAGGCCCTACTCCGAGGCGCCGCCAGCCGACATTGTCTAGCTGATGGCACCTGGAGAAGGCCCACCCTGTGCGATCTTGTCGGTCTTAGGGAGGTGTGCGGCAGAAGACGGTCTCGTAGATATCCTTGAACTTCTATCTGGCAAAGTCATACATGCTAGAAGATATGTGGTATATCTGGAAGGGAATGTTGCCATTAATCGTGTCCTGTGCCTGAATGTTTGTGTGGCTAGTTCAGACTTGTATGCCTTTGGGAAAACTGGAGGATTTTGTGTTATGTGTAGGTGTGTGGCATTACATAATGCCTTGAAACTAATTACCGTAAATGTGATCTCAGGCTGTGCACTGAGAGCCAAATTCAGCCACATTTCTAAATGGATATTTACCTATTAAAGAGACAAATTCAAAAACGGAGAAACCAATTCAGAAATGATACATTGCTTTCAAAATTAGATGAAACATTTATTATTTAGCACTTAAGGAGCTTTGAAATCTTAAAAATGATTTACAGAACGAGCTTACTGCAAGACCTTTGGGATATATACCAAAAGTCTGGATTTTTTTGCCAGCTTCTTAAAGATTAAAAACAATTCATTTTCTGCAATCCTGTTTTAATGGAGGTCGGGAGACTTCCAGACTTGAGAAATTTGAATTCCCATTAAGAGATTTTTATAATCTGATTATTTATCTTTTTAGAAAACTAAAACAGAAAGGCTTTGTGTACTTCATAGATGAACAAAGTTACAATATTTTAATGGGCTGCAAGGTATTTTCTTAAATAAAAACATTGTTTTGGGATGATGACATCATTTGAAGTAGGTGAGTTTTAAACAATAAAATTGGAGAAAAATTGTATCCACAAAGTAAAGAAGATAGTTGCTGCTAGTATTACCATACTTAGTTAGGAAACCTGTTGTGGCCCGGCAGGAGCCGTTGGAGCTGCCACCAGACTCCGACAGCGAGGGGCCCCATGAGTCGGCCCTGGAGGATGTGGAGGACCCTGGACAGGGTTCTGACTCCAAGTAGGGCACAGAGAGACTGGTTGGCCACCAGGAGGCCCCTGAGCCTTGGATCAGTGGGGAGGAGACAAGAGAGAGTGATCCAGAAATCAACAGTGAGTTGTTCCGGGATGCACGCCGTCGAAGGGCTACTCGGCGTCAAGAACAACTACGTAATTACAGGAGGTAATTACGCTCAGCTGATGGTCATTAAGCTCCTCTCCAGACTATAAAAGAGACTGCTTGTGCCACGCCCTTCTTGCAGAAGTCAACGCTTGGACTAAAGAGAAATGAACTTGGCAGGATGGATTGCTGCCAGAGTTTGTTTGCATTGCTGCCAAGGTTTGTCGGACTTGCTGCCAAGGTCCTTATCTGTTTGTTTATTTGGCTTTCAGCCACCGAGATTCTGGTCTTGTTATTAAAGGACATTCCATTTTTACGCTTGTCTCGGCTTTCGTTACTGGACGGAGGAGGAGGGGGTCAGAACAGAAACCTAAGGGACATTGAGAGACAAAAGCTTTAGCTGCAATAAATTATCATTTAGCAAATTCCAAATAGGTATAAATACTTACTCATTGTATGTTGAATGGAATGAATAAGTATTCTGAGTCAAAGGTATCCAGGAGAGAATGAGACAGAACACCACTGTGATATCCTTAGTCTGATCCCCATATACATTCTATTGCATTGTTATCTCTGTGCACATTCAGGGAAGACAAAAGGGTACCTCTTCTTGAAGGCGTTCAACATGTCCATATGCTTTTGTTTCATATTAGGAAGGCTGTAAATGAATGAGAAAGCATTCGTTGAAAAGAAACTAGGATGAGCAGTGACCTGGAAAATCAATTTTATGTGGGAGGATTGAAATTGCTAGATACATTTAGTCTGGAGAACATGGAAACTGAGCAATGGGGGGATTTTGGGCAGGGTTTCTGTAATGCTTTTAAGACTGCCTTGACAAGTCCCTACAGTTTTCTTGGCAAGGTGTTTCAGAAATACAGGTAGTCCTTGACTTACAACCACAATTGAGCCCAAAGTTTCTGTTGTTAAGTGAGATGTTTGTTAAGTGAGTTTTGCCCCATTTTGCAACATTTCTTGCCACAGTTGTTAAGTGAATCACTGCAGTTGTTAGTAACCCGATTATTAAGTGAACCTGGTTTCCGTATTGACTTTGCTTATCAGAAGGTCACAGAGTAATCATGTGACACAGCAACTGTCATAAATATGGGTTCCACCACAAAACCGCGGTAGACAAAAGCGCGGTCGACGAAAGCGCGTATGTGACGTCATCACAGCGCGACGAAAAAGATCGAAAAATGTAAAAATAAAGCGAAAACCTTACCCTAACCCCCCCAAACCTAACACTCTAAACCTTAACCTAACCCTTACCTTTATGTGAATCGGCTTGCTGTAATTTAATTTTTATTTCAATTTTTCGATCTTTTTCGTCGCGCTGTGATGACGTCACATATGCGCTTTCGTCGACCGCGCTTTTGTCTACCGCGGTTTTGACGGGTCACGATAAATATGAACCAGTTGCCAAGCATTTGAATTTTGATCATGCTGCAAAAGTTGTAACTGTGAACAATGGTCATAACTCACTTTTTCCAGTGCTGTTATAACTTTGAATGGTCACTAAATGAATTGTTGTAAGTTGACTACCTGTAATTTACCATAGTCTTCTTCCTAGGGCTGACAGATAATGACTAGTCCATGGTCACCCAGCTGGCTTGCTACCTAACGCAAGACTAGAACTTATTTAGTGCCTTAACCATTGGCGATAAGCAAAACTGGTGATAATACTTTGCATATAACTGTCCTGTAGACCAATGGCCCCATGTTTTTGGGCACCAGGGACCAGTTCCATGGATAAAGGTTTTTCTGTAGACTGGAGGGGGCATGGTTTCATGTGCTGCCTGCATCCCGCAGATGGGCTTTATTTGTGTGGCCCGGTTTCTGACATGCCGCAGACCGAGGGTTGGGGACTTCTGTTGTAGACTGCAGCCCTATGTGGTTTCCAGAGGTGGGTTCCTACCAGTTCGCACCTATTCGGTAGAACTGGTTCGTCAAATCTACCGAACCGGTTAGAAGAGGTTCCACCAGTGGACCCGGAAAGCAGGCCACACCTACAGAAGAGGTTCCACAGTTTTTTGAAACCCACCGCTGGTCCTTGGATATGATTATTCTACACTATCATGCTCATATTTATAAAACTCAGTGCCTCTGTGAAAGGTAAGGATGACTACTGCGTTTGTGGTGCAATCAGAACATTGCGTGTGTTGAAGTTGTTTTAACGCAAACCAAAGATGCCTTTTAAAAAACAAGTTTGCATCATATTCTTATGCACGCCAGTGCTGTGTGTGAGGTAATTTAAGGTGGTTCTGACAAGTGTCGTCGGCATCTTCATATCCGGTCACATGGGCGGCAAGCCACTCCCATCCGGTCACATGGATGGCAAGCCCCTCCCACAAAGGAGGCCACACCTACAGAGTAGGTTCGAACAATTTTTGAAACCCACCACCGGTGGTTTCATTGGGAAGATGCGGAGCAGACCTCAAATCACATTTAGGTGACTTCAACATTAATGTTCCTGAGATCAAACCTTTATTGCACAAGTTTGCAATGATAACATATGGATCATATGATCATTTGCATTTGCAAATATCAGACTACTGAAAAGAAATTTTATTTAAATAAGAAGGTTAAAAAAAAACACGAGTAAGCTGATTGTTTACCTCTAGTCCACAGAAACAATTTGCAAATCAGGTTTTGTAGTCTATCATTATGAAATAACCAAACTGCAACTGATTGGAGAGAGGGATAGATCTGTTTATTACATACAATGTATGTGTAAGATACTTAAGGGTCTCCAGCTGGAAGAGTTTTTCCCAAACTAATGAAAATTGTGGTGCCCCATTGGTGTACCTGAAAGTGGCAAAATATATTTTCTAGAGACCATCACCATCACTCTGAGTTTAACTTGGTTACCAACTGACAATCAAAGGCGTACGAGCAATTCTACCTTATGATGCCTCCATGGCATCCCAAAGACCCATTAGATCACACAGGGTTGGCCTCCTCCGGGTTCCGTCTACCAGCCAATGCCATCTGGCTACCACCCGGGGGAGGGCCTTCTCTGTGGCAGCTCCGGCCCTTTGGAACGAGCTCCCCGCAGAGATCCGGACCCTCACCTCTCTCCAGGCCTTCCGAAAAGCCGTTAAAACCTGGCTGTGTCGGCAGGCCTGGGGTCGATGAGTTCCCTTCCCCTCTCGAATCGTGTGGCTGTTGGTTGTTTTTAAATGCTTGTATTTGTAGTTTTTGTGTTTCCCTTCCCCCCTTGGGTTTGTGAGCCGCCCTGAGTCCCGCTGGGAATAGGGCGGCATATAAATAAAACGAAACCTAAACCCATGGCGTCTCTTTTTTACAGGAAGAATATTTTTGGCTCTAAATCATGGGACCCCGTTTCTCCAGGCAACATTGTCTTCCTGCAGTTCCAGAGGACCTATCGAGCCGTACTGTGCACTGAACTGAAAAAGCCATTGGTCGTCAGGGACGTCCCATCTGCTTTGCTTCAGTCGCACGAGGTAAGCGAGGAACAATACTAGGGTCGAAAGTTCTCCTGCATGATGAATGAAGATGGTTTTATTTGTAGGATTTATATTACCGCGAGTGTTTGCTTAAAACAGATCGGGTCTTTGGCCTTTTCAATGCAGGCCATTGGAAAGATTACATTCAGATCTCTGGTAAGTTCACTTGAGAGACCGCCTACTGCCAATTACCTCCACTAGGCCAATAAGATCCCATAGATTAGGCCTCCTCCGAATTCCATCAGCCGGTCAATGTCGACTGGCGACTACCCGGAGGAGAGCCTTCTCGGTGGCTGCTCCGACCCTTTGGAAAGATCTCCCCGTGGAGATTCGTACCCTCACCACCCTCCAGACCTTCCGCATAGCCCTTAAAACCTGGCTGTCCCGACAAGCCTGGGGCTAAGATTTCAACCCCACCCGAATAGTATGACTGTTGCGTTTTTTTAATGATGTACTGTTTTATGTGTGTATTTTTGTCTTGTACTCCCCTCCCCCTTGGATTGTGAGCCGCCCTGAGTCCCCCCAGGGAAAAGGGCGGCATATAAATAAAGTAATCCGTATCCGTATTAAGGCTTCTCTTTCTTTCTCTGATCAGACTTTTGAGAGGAATCCAAATTGGACTCTTTGAATACAGTTCAAAGCCGTGGGATGTAATTGGACTACACCTATTTTCCATTTAAGACTAACTTGCTACAGATGTTGAATGAATATAGCTATACCCTTTTCTTTCTTTTTTTCCCCCTTGGATTTTTATCATCTTGTCTCATGGCCCGTTTCCTACGGTAGGTATAAACCAGTGGTGGGTTGCTCATCCCGTTCCAAATGGTATGGTTGGAACGGGGTCGGCGGCGTCCTCGTGCACGCACGCAGTTCACACATGCGTCTTAGCGCCTGCGTGATGCTCCAACTGCTCGCGGAGAATCGCGCAGGCGCTGTATGTGCCATGCACCTGTGTGGAAGCGCAGAAGCCTTCAAAGACCAGTAAGGAGCGCGGGCGGGCGGGTGGGCCCTTCGGCGTTCCCGGAAGTTACTTACTTCCGGGTTCACTGACCAACTGGTCCGCACGGACCAGTTGAAACCCACCACTGGTATAAACTATCCATCTGGCTTTAGTAAATAATGTGATTAATTTGTCATTTCTTAAAGGGCCTCTGGAAAGGAAGCCCAACAAAATGGTTGAAAGAAAATTGTACTATTGCTGCAGTTTTAAAAAGAATTTACTAATTTAAGCAAATAGTTTTTAGCCTAGTGATTTACAGGTAACAATCACTTGTTCAGCAACTGTTCAGAGTTACAACAGCACTGTACAAGAGACTTATGACCAATCCTTGAAGCGGTGGCTGTTGCAGCATCCCTACAGCCACATGATCATAATTTGGATTCTGCGCAACCAGCTAGCAGTTATGACAGCCACAATGTCTTGCGCTCATGATGTGGCCATTTGTGGGCTTCAATCTGACAAGCAAAGTCAGTGAGGAAGCTGGCAGAAGGTCACAAATAGTGATCATGTATTGTCCCACCTAATGACTGTGCAGGACTTTCTTAACAATCACAACTGGAATAGCCAGTGTATGTTGGCACAGTCATCGGACATCAAGCCTAGCCATCATATCACTTAGTAACAGAGTTGCCAGTCCCAACTACCATTATTGGCGTGACCCGACAAATGTGCACACGACAATAGCGTGCCGACAAAACCGCGGTGAGAAAACCGCGACGTCATAAACGCGCCCACAACGCGCCAACAAAACCGTGCTGACAAAACCGCACCGACAAAAGCGCGATTTAAGGTAAGGGTTAGGGTTATTACGTGGTTTTCGTTGTTTTTTGATGGCGCGCATTTGTCGGCGCGCATTTGTCGGCGCGCTTCTGTGCGCATTCGCCGGTGTGATTTTGACCTTGCGGTTTTCTCACCGCGGTTTTGTCGGCATGCTTTTGTCGAGCGCACATTTGTTGGTGAACCCATTAATTGGCAAGAACTACCTGATAGTGCATCGTTAGTTGGGACAAAAGAGCCAGTTCTTCTGAAGCATCTTAAGATATTCTTGCTAGGTTGCTTGTAGATAATTCAGGCACCTGGAAAGAGCATTTGTAGGCCTCCTCCGGGTTCCGTCCACCAGCCAATGCCATCTGGCTACTACCCGGGGGAGGGCCTTCTCTGTAGCAGCTCCGGCCCTTTGGAATGAACTCCCCGCGGAGATCCGGACCCTCACCTCTCTCCAGGCCTTCCGGAAAGCCGTCAAAACCTGGCTGTGCCGGCAGGCCTGGGGTTGATGAGTTCCCCTCCCCTCTCGACTGGTATGGCTGTGTGATTTTCGTGTATTTTAATTATATGTACTGTTGTTTATGTTCCCTTTCCCCTTTGAGTTGTTCGCCGCTCTGAGTCCCTCCTGGAGAAGGGCGGCATACAAATAAACCTAAACTAAACTAAACTATGGGAAAAGGCAACACTTAAAACAGACTAAGAAAATAATAGTCCTTTTATTCCCTGTTGTTAATGAAAACCAGTGACTCTAATGGAAGAGAGCATTTATAGTTCAGGATTGAATTGTTAGGTTCTTGGTGCTCTCTGACAACTCAAATAAACAAGCTAATAGTAAACAACAGCCTGATTAAGGAACCACCAAGAACCACTCCCAGCAACATTGACATGGCAAGCCACTAGTATATAAAATAAGAGTAAATCCCACTCCCTTCTAGCACTGATGATATTACCTAGTTGGATAATGAAACATCTGCTAGAAAAGAACCAAATTTATAGAACATCAAGGATCCCATATCAATGACTCTGACATCTGTGTATCAATACAATAAATATTGTTTGCTTTAGCATTACTTGACAACCAGAAGCCATAACGTACTATATCTGCTTGCTACGTATGGCAGAAAAGTGATCTTGTAACTGGAAAGAATGAAATATAGGTTGAGGGCGAGATAGAGAGAAATAACCTTATTTTCGTAAAGACAAAATAAAATTGGCCAGTCTTGTGAACCATAACTGCTGTCACACATTTCCTCACAAATTTGGGAAAACGTTTTGAAGCTTTGAAAGAACAGATATTAGTTTTTCCTTGGTGTTTGAAATAACTAGGGGTCATGTATGTTATTTGAAACAAAGACAAACCATCCTCTCCTCTCGTTATTATCTTCCCAAAAATGAGTTTCTGGCAGCATTTACTCACTGCATCTGAAGGTGAGGAATATGATCTGTGAAGGCTATTAACCAGTGGTGGGTTTCAAATTTTTTTAGAACCTCTTCTGTAGGTGTGGCCTGCTTTGTGGGAGTGGCTTGCTGGCCACGTGACCGGGTAGGAGTGGCTTGAAGACCATGTGACTGGTGGGAGTGGCTTGGCCATCACGTGACTGGGTGGGCATGGCCAACTTGTAAAATGTGGTGAAACTCACTTAACAACGCTCTTGCTTAGCAACCAAAATGTTGGCTCAGAAACTCTGGCATTTGAAGCACGCAAGTCTTAAAGCTGTCAAGTTACAAGACTCTCGCACCCCTACCCTTTAGAAAAAAACTCCCAGGGGTGTTCAAACTTGACAACTTTAAGACTTGTGGACTTCAACTCCCAGAATTCCTCCTCCAGTCATGTAGACTCAGGAAC
>NC_045551.1:8769551-8812051 GCF_009769535.1 Thamnophis elegans
TGGTTTTTCTTTCCTCTTAAGAATATAATGTGTAAGACAGATAACATCAAGAAGCAGGAGGGGAGGGGGAAATGTAAAACTGTGAAGTGGAGGTATATCTACATCTATATCTACATCTATATCTATATCTACATCTATATGTGTCTATGTATTTGTGTGTGTATATATAACATATTTTCGGAGTATAAGATGCACCAGAGTATAAGATGCACCAAGGTTTGAAGAGGCAAATTTTAAAAAAGTAGGTAGGTAGATAGAGGGATAGAGAAGGAGAGAAAGACAGAGAAATACAATAGGTAGGTAGGCAGAGAGAGTAGTTAGGTAGGTAGGTAGATAAAGGGAAGAGAGAGATTGAGAAATAGAGAGAGATAGATAGAGAAATACAGTAGGTAGGGGGAGAGAAAGAGTATAGATAGGTAGGTAGAGGGATAGAGAGAGAAATAGAAAGAGAATACAGTAGATATGGAGAGAGAGAGAGAGTAGGTAGGTTGGTAAGTTAGAGGGAGAGAGAGGGGGGAGAGAGAGAGGGGAGAGAGAGAGAGAGAAATACAGTAGGTAGGTAGGGAGAGAGAGAAATAGAGATAGAGAAATACAGTAGGTAGGAAAAGAGAGTGAGAGTAGGTACGTAGGCAGATAGAGTGGGAAAGAGAGAGAGAGAGAGAGAGAGAGAGAGAGAGAAATACAGTAGGTAGGTAGGGAGAAGGCTAGAGAGAGAAAAATAGAAAGAGATAGAGAGAAAAATACAGTAGATTGGTAAGGAGAGAGAGAAAGTAGGTAGGTTGGTAAAGGATGAAGGCCTCTTCTTGCTGGTGTCGCCAATCCTTGGGTCTCTCATGAAATGGAAATGGGTTAGTCACGTAGCAAGAAGAACTCATGGTAGGTAGACCAAGGCAGTCATAGAATGGATCCTACTTGATAAAAAGTGAAAGAGACCTAAAACATATAATACATACATACATACATACATATTACAATGATTAAAAACAAATACAATCAAAACTCAGAGAAAGGAAAGTAAAAAGCAGAGCAAAAAGCGCCAAGGAAAAAGTTTTAAAAGAACAAAAAATAAATAAATAAAGAAAAATAAATGAAATATATAAAGTGATTTCCGGTCTTCATTACAGGTCAAGGACTCTTGACTTACAACATTCATTTAGTCAAAGTTGTACAAGCAATGTCAATGGGTGAAGCCAGAGTCACTTAACAATCTCATGATTCACTCAACAACTGCAGTGATTCAGCCAAGGTGGCGCAGTGGTTAAATGCAGCACTGCAGGCTACTTCAGCTGACTGCAGTTCTGCAGTTCGGCTGTTCAAATCTCACCGGCTCAGGGTTGACTCAGCCTTCCATCCTTCCGAGGTGGGTAAAATGAGGACCCGGATTGTTGTGGGGGGCAATATGCTGACTCTGTAAACCGCTTAGAGAGGGCTGGAAGCCCTATGAAGCGGTATATAAGTCTAACTGCTATTGCTATTGCTATTTAACAACTGTGGCAAATGGGGGACAACTTATTTAACAACTGTCTTGCTTAGCAATGGAAATTTTGGGTTCAACTGTAAGTCAAGAACTACCTATACAACAAGTACATATAAGCAAATTTTGTAATTCTGCCCCTATAAGGTTACAACCAGATGTCTCATTCTTTCAAAAACCTGTATCTATAATCAAATCCATAAGTCATCAACTTTTCAATTCGGATGTCATCAAAAAGTCCATAGTGTGTTGTCAGAAATTCATGAAAAGACGTCTTGATCAACTAGACGAAATTTATATTCCTCTCTTTTATCTCTGAATACCTTTAGTTCATGCAAATATTTGACGATTCTTCCATTTTTCTTTGCCACATTGCTTAGGTTTCTTTGAGGCTTCAACAAGCCTCTTTTGTAAATCTAATAAAAAGACATTATCCAGATCAGTCTGCTTCTTTTGTATAACCAGTAAAGACCTTACCCAGTTCATTCTCTTGGCCTGTCACTTGCATTTCCACTTTAAATGCCTTCTCTTTTTTAATCCAATTTTTCCGATTCCACTAGTTTTGCATACAGCAAGATTTGTTTCACATTTGCAATACTTTCATTAACAAATTTTCAACATTGTCTATCCATGGAAGCAGACAATGGCATATACACAACAAACACCTGTTGTCACCACATTTTTTTCACCAATGTTTCCAGCACAGAAGTGAAGAACCATAACCACTTTTTTGAGGGGGTAGTCATGAAATCCAAGATTATGTCTTCAGAAGTTGACTTCAAATTCCCCTCCCCTGCCCCCCTGCAAAGGAATAAAACAGGGGAATTAGACTTCTGGTTGGCTTAATATAGCCCTCCACAATCTTTTAAAACAGTAAAAAGGACTCTGTCCTAAACCTTTTGAACATTCCCATTAGCCACTTTAGACTCATTTATTGGATAATGCCACCAAAATAATAAAAGAATACTCCATATAACTATCCAAAATATCTATTTGCCTGTACTGCTATTAACAGATTGCAACACAAAATATGTCAGCATACCTACATAACGTCTGTTATTATGGGGACTTTATTTGATTTGAATGTATGTATGTATGAATATGGATAGCAATAGCAATAGTTAGGCTTATATACCGCTTCATAGGGCTTTCAGCCCTCTCTAAGCGGTTTACAGAGTCAGCATATTGCCCCCAACAACAATCTGGGTCCTCATTTTACCCACCTCGGAAGGATGGAAGGCTGAGTCAACCTTGAGCCTGGTGGGATTTGAACAGCCAAACTGCTGAACTGCAGTGCTGCATTTAACCACTGCGCCACCTCGGATACAGTTGTAAGTATAAAATATGGAATCTTATATAAAATAATCACCTCAGAAATCGTGACCCGACAAATGCGCATCTGACAAATGCGCGCTGACAAAACCGCCGCGACAAAATGGCGAAGTTGAAAGCGCGCCCACTAAAGCGCACCAACAAAACCACACCCACAAAAGCACGATTATAGTTATAGCAGTTAGACTTATATACCGCTTCATAGGGCTTTCAGCCCTCTCTAAGCGGTTTACAGAGTCAGCATATTGCCCCCAACAGTCTGGGTGCTCATTTTACCCACCTCGGAAGGAATGAAGGCTGAGTCAACCTTGAGCCTGGTGAGATTTGAACCGCCGAACTGCAGATAACAATCAGTTGAAGTAGCCTGCAGTACTGCACTCTACCCACTGCGCCACCTCGGCTCTTAGGGTTTTTAGGTTAGGATTAGGGTTAGGTTTAGGTTTAGGGTAAGGGTTGTTAACGTTGTTACCATTGTTTTCGCGTTGTTTTCAATGGCGCACTTTTGTCGGGCGCGCATTTGTCGGTGAACCCTCAGAAATAGCTATATAGATTAAAGTCTGCCTTTTGTCCACCCACTTTTGCCAGAGTCAATAGCACAGAGGATTATTTTGGGAAAACATGAGTTTTCTATACAATTTGACCAGTACCTGAAGCATCAAGTACTCTCCTTGTCTGGGTTTATTATTAGCTAGTACCATTTTCTTTACATGCTGCTATTTGATAACATTCAGTTTGTACAATGAAACAATAGCTCTCAAGCTTTTTTTCCAGTGAACCATGAAACAGGAAATTGCTTTAATAAATCATTATTTGTATTGCAGATGGCAATTCGTATTCCTTGCTCATTAGCAAGCAGGAAATCATTTGTTAAGTCATTTGCTGCTGCATTTTTGTTTTCAGGAAGATTAGAAATATCTTACAATTATCAGACTTCTTTTACAACTTCTGAAGGTGTGACTTTAATTTCTTTATTTGCAATTTCTTCATGGTTTTTTTTTTTAGAGTACAACATCACATGCCCTAAAATGTATTATCATTCTCATCAGGCAAGGTCCAATTTTGGCAGTCAGTGGAACTGGAGTTCAAAACTAATTCTAAATAGGTATAAAGAACTTATAATTACCACATTCCTGGTTTAGGCATTCCATTTAACGGTATCAATGATTACACTGTACTTGTTACCTAACCTGTTATGCGATAGTTTACTTTGGTTTCACTGAAAAAAATTCATCAGTATATATGATTGTACATAAAGAATTTCATGGCATTTGAAACCAGTCTATATTTTCACAACCCTCACATAAAATTACATTAATGGTAGCCTAATTCACACCTAATGAGAAGGAAGGACTCACTGGAGAAGAGCCTAATGCTGGGAAAGATTGAGGACAAAAGATGATGATGATGATGACAGAGAATGAGGTGGCTGGATGGAGTCACTGAAGCAGTCGGCGTGAGCTTAAATGGACTCCAGGGCATGAAGGTCTGGAGCAGTGGTGGGTTTCAAAAATTGTTCGAACCTATTCTGTGGGTGTGGCCTCCTTTGTGGGAATGGCTTGCCGCTCATGTGACCGGATGGGAGTGGCTTGCCGCTCGTAACCTCGGGACTGTGTCATAAGTACTTGGATAGGATATCGCAACTTTAAACAATCACTAAGCGAACTGTCATAAGTCGGGGATTACCAGTGGTGGGTTTCAAAAATTGTTCAAACCTACTCTGTGGGTGTGGCTTCCTTTATGGGAGTGGCTTGCCGCCCATGTGACCGGATATGAAGATGCCGATGACACTTGTCAGAACCACCTTAAATTACCTCACACACAGCACTGGCATGCATAAGAATATGATGTAAACTTGTTTTTTAAAAGGCATCTTTGGTTTGCGTTAAAACAACTTCAACACACGCAATGTTCTGATTGCACCACAAACGCAGTAGTCATCCTTACCTTTCACAGAGGCACTGAGTTTTATAAATATGAGCATGATAGTGTAGAATAATCATATCCAAGGACCAGTGGTGGGTTTCAAAAAATTTTGGAAGCTCTTCTGTAGGTGTGGCCTGCTTTCCGGGTCCACTGGTGGAACCTCTTCTAACTGGTTTGGTAGATTTGACGAACCGGTTCTACCGAATAGGTGCAAACTGGTAGGAACCCACCTCTGGCCTGGAGGAACGTTGTCCATGGGATTGCGATGGGTCGGACACGATTTCACAACTAACAACAGCAACAAATTCACACTGGGTACTAAGCGACAATAAGGTTTAATCAATTTTTGGCTTTTTGTGTTGTGTCAAATACTATAGTTTTTGTTCAGTATGTTCTATTAAACAAGCCATGAAATTAGCATGATGTATGAAGCTAGTAAGTATGTTGACATTTTAAAAGTTATTTTATGCTAAAATAGATAACAGACTATGTCCACTGGCTTCATTTCCACGTGAATTAATGTCTGTTTTTATACTTTATCACTCATAAAGATTAGTGATAAATCATGATTCCATCATAGGCTGGACTAAATAGCATATAGCAATTATAAAACAAGGTAAAACAGATTACTGCTTGAAGTAATTTGGAGTAAATAATTTAGCCAAGACTGGCTGAAGACAACAGGCTCGGACAAGTCGCCTCACATATGCCAAATACCAAGCAGCAAAGCAATGCAAAGCAACACCGAGCCGAGATGGCACAGTGGTTAGAGTGCAGTACTGCAGGCCACTTCAGCAGTTCGGCGGTTCAAATCTCACCGGCTCAAGGTTGACTCAGCCTTCCATCCTTCCGAGGTGGGTGAAATGAGGACCCAGACTGTGGGGGCGATATGCTGACTCTGTAAACCGCTTAGAGAGGGCTGAAAGCCCTATGAAGAGATATATAAGTCTAACTGCTATTGCTATAATGCCAAAGAACCAGTCAAAAGATATGATTTTATCACATGATCAGCAACAGTAGATGGTTTGGTGGAGAACAGGATATCAGAGTCAATTATAGGCACACGCTAATTTTGGTTCTGCTTTGGTGTTTCTCCCTTCCAATGACACTTACATTTTGTCACATAGCACACCAGATTTATAGCAAACCTCCAAACACCTAAAATGCATTCTCTTACATTTGTACTATTTTTACATGGAAGCTAGCAACAAATTACGCAAATCAATTCCCCTATAGATATATTACATCTCATTGTGTTGGTGCAACTTTAGTCAATCTAGCCCAATGTTTTTTCTTTGATAGTCTCACACAGTGAAGAGCAGGACACCAGGTTAAAAATTGCCGAGAGTCACTTGCTTAGATAGGTGTTCTGACCCCCTCCTCCATCCAGTAACAAAAGCTGAGACAAGCTTAACTGGAATGTACTTTAATAGCAAGAAACCAAAACCTCGGTGGCTGAAAGCCAAGCATAACAAACAGATAAGGACCTTGGCAGCAACTCAGACAAACCTTGGCAGCAATTCAGCCTGCAAAGTTAGTTACAAAAGTTCTCTTTAGTCAATGCATTGACTTCTGCAAGAAGGGTGTGTGCATAAGTAGTCTTTTTATAGTCTGGAGAGGAGCCTAATGACCACCAGCTGAGTGCAATTACCTCCTGTTCTTGCATAACTGTTCCTGACGCCTATTAGGTCTTCGATTCCGGGCATCCAGGAACAACTCACTGCTGGCTTCTGGATCACTCTCCCTTGTCTCTTCCCCACTGGTCCAAGGCTCAGGCGCCACCTGGTGGCCAACCAGTCTCTCTGCACCCTGCTTGGAGTCGAACCCTGTCCAGGGTCCTCCACATCCTCCAAAGCCGACTCAGGTGGAGGACCCTGGACAGGGTTCCGACTCTGAGCAGGGCGCAGAGAGGCTGGAGGCCCCCAGGAGGCACCTGAGCCTTGGACCAGTGGGGAGGAGACAAGGGAGAGTGAGTCGGACGCTAGTAGTGAGTTGTTCCTGGATGCACGCCATCAAAGAGCTAATAGGCATCAGGAATAATTACGCAATTACAGGAGGTAATTGCACTTAGCTGGCGGTCATTAGGCTCCTCTCCAGACTATAAAAAGACTACTTGTGCACACGGCCCTCTTTGCAGAAGTCAACACAGAATCGAATGTCGGAGAATTTTGTATCAGCTTGGCAGGCTGGATTGCTGCCAAGCCTTATCTGTGTTTACTGCTGCCCAAACTTGTCTCTGCCGGATTGCTGCCAAGGACCTGTTTGTCTGTTAATTAAATGCCGTAATTTATCTCTGACTCGGAGTGTGCTTTGGTGTGGAACGAGGGGGGTCAGAACAGGTAACTGTCCAGTCTTTTCTTTAAAACCTCCAGGGATGAAGCCTACAACTTCTGAAGGCAAGCTGTTCCACTGTTTTGTCTTCACTCTTCAGACATTTCTCCTTAATTCCAGATTGCTTCTCTTCTTGATTAGTTTCCATCCATTGTTTCTTCTCTTGCCTTCTGGTGCTTTGGAAAATAAGCTAACCCCCTGTTCTTTGTGGCAGCCCCTCAAATCCTGGAATACTGCTCTTATGTCACCCCTAGTCCTTCTTTTCTCTAGCCTGGCCATACTCAATTCCTGCAACTGTTCTGTGTATGTTTTTGTCTCCAGGCTCTTAATTATCTTAATTATCTTAGTTCTTTGCACTTTTTCCAAAGTCTCAACATATTTTTTGCAATGTAGTGAACAAAACTGGCCGCGGTTTTCCAGGTGTGATCTTATTAAGGACATATGTAAGCAGTACTAATATTTCACGTGATTTTGATTCTATGCCTTTGTTTATACAACCAAGAAATTGTATTAGCTTTTTTGGCTGCTGCTGCACACTGCTGGCTCAAGGTTTGAATGAATGTTTGAATGTTTATTTTATTTATATGCTGCCCTTTTCCCCCGAAGGGGACTCAGGGCGGCTCACAACTCAAACCAGGAAAGGGGGATACAAACAAAAAATTAAAATGACACAAAACAATACATAATTTAAAACACACGACAGTCATACCATTCGAGACGGGGGCAACAATTCTTTAGCCCCAGGCCTGTCGGAACAGCCAGGTTTTAAGGGCTTTGCAGAAGGCCTGGAGGGTGGTGAGGGTTCGAATCCCCACGGGGAGCTCGTTCCAGAGGGTCGGAGCAGCCACAGAGAAGACTCTCCTCCGGGTAGTTGCCAGTCGGCATTGACCGGCGGATGGAATTCGGAGGAGGCCTAATCTGTGGGATCTAATCGATCTAGTGGAGGTAATTGGCAGTCCCTCTCCCAGTTCTATTTTTGAATGAATTTCTGAATGAATTTCTGAATGAATTTCTGGAATGAATGAATGAATGAATGAATGAATGGTGATATTGCCTGTTATAGCAGAACCCATCATCTTCAGATAGGCAATCAAAGAATACAGCTATTAGAAGGAAAATAAGCAGATTTGCTCCTTTTGCTGCCTCATCTTCTTTAATATAATGGATTCTTGTCTCTCTGAAGATTATCACACAAAGTGAGATTAAATTTCATTCTTACTCTCTGCATTCTTCCCAGACTTGCTCCAGAAAATAATAAAAATGGCTGTAAAATTGAAGACAGGATCTTTTCTTTTAGGTTTCATGGATAAGCAAATTGAAAGAAAATATGGGACTTTGCTTTTGTATATAACAATGGCAAGACTTTTATATGCACATTTTATTGGAGGAATATACAAGAGTAGAGAACAGAATAAAGATATACAGAGAAGAATGCTATGAGAATTCTCCTTTTACAAATATGTTATAGTAATATGTGTTTAACATAGTCATATAACAGAGCAAGACAAAATAAGAAAATATTGCATTTATCTCTATTAGGATTTTGCAAATTTGAATACCGCTTTTATTAACCACACAACTTTTAAAGCCGTAGTTGATCTAATGAGTAATCAATCATGGTTAAAAATGACAACTTTATGCTGAATCTATAAAGCTATTATATAAAAGGCAATCACAATTCCAGAGTATCGTAAACTGACGCAGTTTTCCTTTTTCCTTTTATTCTTCCTTTCTTATTTTAATATACAATCACAGCAATTCAAAGGAAACTGAAATACAAGTAAATATGAAACATGATTTATTCTACTGAAATTTTAAAAGAGAACTATATCAAGTGCTGTCCAATGTTCTGGTTAATAAATGCAAGACAAGTGAACATTCATTTCAAAGTTCAACTCAATTTCTATTTTATTATGGAATATTCTTAATCATTATGCAACTGTTCACCACCATGTATTCTCTTAAAGATACAAGATTATTTTCGTTCTTATTAATACAGTGTAATCAAAAACAATTAAAATCAAATTCAGCCATACTATATATACATCAAGCTAAAGTTCTCAAACAGAAGGAAAGTTCTCTTATGGGAATGGGAAAATTTCTCTACCTTTAAATCAAAATGAAAACCTATTTAAAACTTGGTCCTTTAAGCATGAAAGCAAAAAAGCATGACTCTATTTTAATGAACTTTATCAAACATTTGTTTTGCCTAAATACATTTCAATTACCTAAAACCAATTTATTTGGCTTGAAATTAGTCTATCCCATTTACTTTTTTGCTGCACAATTTGTTCTGGGATATGTCCTTGTTAGTCAGACATACTCACTGACATAGCTATGTAACACCCAATAAAAAAAACAAAATACATTTCTGAAATATGTGATTCCAGATCTGGTCTTTTAATTCATGTCCCATAAATTGCCGCTTCCTCTTTGCATACTTAATCTGAGGAGCCAAAAATGTAGAATCATTATTAAGTCAGTCATAGCAAAGGGAAATTCCTTTCCATGTTCACATAGTTTGTGGCTTGGCCCACCTAGTTGAATTAGTTCTATTATTTCATTAGAAAAAAATGTGGGTTTTCCTCTTCCCTTTTTCATTTTGCTAAATTTCTGGTCCAGGCTAGGAGGGCTGACCTAGAAAGTTGATGAGATTTAGTGATGTTTCTTTGAAAGAACAGTTACGTAAAAAAATTAGGAAAGTTTAAGACTTTCTGTTCTGAGAGGTCATGAGTCACAAAAATGGATTTGGTATAGGCAGGATTCATAGCATTCACCATTCTGATGTTGCCTCCAAGAATAGGGGGGGCCTATTTGTGGCTGGACTTGAACCAGAGGTGGGTTCCTACCAGTTCGCACCTATTCGGTAGAACCGGTTCGTCAAATCTACCGAACCGGTTAGAAGAGGTTCCACCAGTGGACCCGGAAAGCAAACCACACCTACAGAAGAGGTTCCAAAATTTTTTGAAACCCACCACTGACTTGCATGCTTCAATGCCAGAGTTTCTGAGCCAATATGACTGGAGGAGGAATTCTGGGAGTTGAAGTCCACAAGTCTTAAAACTGTCAGGTTTGAAGACCCCTAGTTTTTTTTTCCTAAAGGGTTAGGTGTGCAAGGATCTTGTAACTTGACAGCTTTAAGACCTGCATGCTTCAATGCCAGAGTTTCTGAATAGCTACTTGGACTGACCTAAGTACTAATTCATAATTTCATATCCAGTCACATGGGCGGCAAGCCACTCCCATTCGGTCACATGGGTGGCAAGCCACTCCCACAAAGGAGGCCACACCCACAGAGTAGGTTCGAACAATTTTTGAAACCCACCACTGACTTGAACACAGAACTAGTCTTAACACCTAGCTCACAGATACACTCTGTAATGCTTGGCATTTCTATAAATGTCGATGTGCTTCATTTATTTAATTCTCAGTAAAACAATCAATCTTATTAACTGAGATATTGTTGAATCGCGCTTGTTACTGCTAGAAATCAAAAAGCCACATCATGTACTGTGGGGTTGTTTTGGAAGGCAGGAAGAAGATGGAAAGCAATTCTGTATCCAAAAGACACAGTAAAATCTGGCAGAACATTCTCCAGAAACCTCATATCTATCTACCGAGAAGAGCATGGGTGGTTGCAATTTTAGATTAAATTTATTAAGCGTTAAAGCAGAGGATAATCATCATCTAACAGAAATGACATTTTAAAGCCATAGAATTCTTTTAACACTCAATTTTATGTCTACAAACCTAACAAGGGAAGAAAGGGTTTATTTAATTAATAATTTTATGAGGAAAGGATTTCCTAGGTACTTGCATAACACATTTCTGTCAGAAATAGAAAATATAACTTTGTTCATGCTGCAATGCAGGGGTGGGTTTCAACCGGTTCGCGGCGGTCCCCGTGAACTGGTTGGTCGGCGAACCTGGAAGTAAGTAACTTCCGGGAATGGCGAAGGGCCCAGCCGCCCGCCTGCGCTCCTTACCCGGTTTTGATGAGTTCTGCGCTTCCACGCATGCGCAGGACGCATACAGTGCCTGCGCGATCCTCCAGGAGCAGCTGGAGCATCACACAGACGCTAGTACGCATGCGTGCCCTGCGCGCGTGCACGAGGCCGCCGGCCCCGTTCCAACCAAACCGGTTGGAACGGGGCGAGAAACCCACCCCTGCTGCAATGATATTTACATCAAAGTACCAGAACATGTACATTACATTCTCAGTTATTAAGTCAAGCAAAAATATTATTGCCTCCTCATTCCCTCATTAAAGCTTTCACATTTCCCACATTTTGAAAATATATCTGAGGCTATTTGGTGTCAATTTTTTTTTTTTTGGACAGAGGAAAAGCTCTCTGCAATTGTATTTTTTACTCCAAATTACAAGATAGTTAAGAAAATATTCATATCTTTTAGTCCATCAAAAAAAAATATATATCAAACATTCAATTTGTTGATGTTTTTACAAGCTCCAATTAAAACAAAAGAAAAAAGCCTTTTTTCAAGCTTTTTCAGAATTATTCATCAAGTAAATTCCTAAAATGGGGATGGAAAGAAATGAAAAGATTCAAATATTAGGCTATTACATTACATTGCAGCTGTGAGGCTTGCAGCTCATATTCAGTGAAAGGAGGTTAAGAGAAAGAAAGAGTCCTCAACTCTGAAAGTACATAATATAGAGATATCAATCCACAGCCTCTTTCTAAGTTTGGCTTAGCAGAGACCAGAATAATATAATCTCTATATCAGCAAAATCAGCAAGTAATTTAGGATATGTCATTAGTTTCCAAGTCAATTAAGCAAAATTGTATAGAAATAGCTAATGATTAATGTTTCTAAATGTAGTTATATTTCGGGTTGTACAAAATTCACTTCGTGAGTAAGAAAGCTGTACTCTCAATGGCTGAGAATGTGGTATTTCCCAAGATACTGAAAGTAGTCATAGTATGTTCATCCATTAAAATAAGCAATTTTAACTCCTCATTTGGGAAATACAGTAGCTCCATGTATCTTCACTGTATCTTCATTACAACGATAATGATACAAAAGAGTTTAAGCAACAATAGCATCCAAAAATTCTTCATCACACGTGTTAAAAACATGTGACAAGGCAAGAAAGCCTCAATACTAAGTATATATATATTCAGCTGTGGAGGTGTGGAGGTATCAGGTTTCTGGGTATGCAGTGAATGAGGTTAGCTTGGTTGCTCAACAGTGAGACACTGATGAAGTGGGCACAACAGCGCCTGCATTTTCTGTGCCATATAAGAAGAGCACATATTCTTTCCCCTGTCTTTACCATTTTCTATAGAGGGACAACTGAAAGCATCCTGTCGTATTGTATTACTGTAGTTTGGAAATAGTACTGTTTCGGAGGAGAAGGATGTGCAGAGTGGTTAGGACAGCAGAAAAGATTATCCACTTCCTTCTATCCAGGACATAACATATAAGTATTGTATGACTAGGGTCCACAATATTGTCATGGACACTTCACATCCTTCCTGTTCTGACTCCTCTCGTCCCACACCAACACACACTCTGAGCCAAAGATAAGTTATGGCATTTAATTGACAGACAGGTCCTTAGCAGCAAACCGGCACAGACAAGCTTGGGCAGCAATCCAGCACAGATAAGCCGTGGCAGCAATCCAGCCTGCCAAGCTCACAATAATGTTCTCCAATATTAGTTCCTGCATTGACTTCTGCAAGAGGGGCGTGTGCACAAGCAGTCCTTTTATAGTCTGGAGAGGAGCCTAATGACCACCAACTGAGTGCAATTACCTCCTGTAACTGCGCAACTGTTCCTGACGCCTATTAGCTCTTCGATGGCGTGCATCCAGGAACAACTCACTACTGGCATCCAGATCACTCTCCCTTGTCTCCTCCCCACTGCTCCAAGGCTCAGGCACCTCCTGGTGGCCAACCAGCCTCTCTGCGCCCTGCTCAGAGTCGGAACCCTGTCCAGGGTCCTCCACATCCTCCAGAGCTGACTCATAGGGCCCCTCGCTGTCAGAGTCTGGTGGCAGCTCCAACGGCTCCTGCTGGGCCACAACAGGTGTCTGTGTATGTATGTATATACATACATATTTTTCTTTGAGAATTGCATTTTTAATGTGTTCCAGTGTGCTCAAAGAAAAGAGTGACAATAAAGAGTATCTTATCTTACCTTGCATAGCTAAGAGATAAAATCAATTCAAACAGTCTCACATTTGAATCAGCTACAGATTTATTTAATTTTGCTACTTTTGTTAAGAATGATAAAAATATCAGATACAGATCAACAGGAGCTTTAATAATAACCTTCGAAGTATTATCAGGGCTAGCTGTAGCCAAGATCAACTTTTGAGTCTTCACCTGGCCCAGAAAAACTATCAAATTTTATGAAAGTAACTGTAATAAGTATATTTAATATGCATCTAAAAGAATATGATCTGCACACATGCCCTTGATATTTTATGTTGGTATATGAAATTTTAAGACAGCTTTTCCCAATACCAGATGATTAGTTGTCAATGTATTAATGTGAAAACTGCAACATTTTCTGTATCTGTCCGCCCCGTGCCAACTCAATGAAGCGGTGGACGTGATAAACCAGGGTCTTGAGGCCGTTAGGGACTGGATGAGGGCTAACAAACTTGTACTCAACCCGGAAAAGACCGAGTGGCTGTTGTGTTTCCCTCCCAATAATTTGGCTAGTGTTCCATCGCTCAGGCTGGGGGGCCAAATTTTACACCCCTCAGACAGGGTTCGCAACTTGGGAGTCCTTCTGGATCCACAGCTGACCTTTGATTACCACCTGTCAGCTGTGACCAGGGGGGCATTTGCCCAGGTTCGCCTGGTGCGCCAGTTGCGACCCTACCTGAACCGGGAGGCTCTCACAACAGTCACTCGCGCCCTCGTGACCTCTAGGCTGGAATACTGCAACGTGCTCTACATGGGGCTGCCCTTGAAGAGCATCCAGCGGCTTCAGCTAGTCCAGAATGCGGCCGCGCGCGAGTGATTGTGGGTGCGCCTCGGTTCGCCCACATAACACCTATCCTCCGCGAGCTGCGCTGGCTACCTGTTGACCTCCGTGTGCGCTTCAAGGTGCTTCTTACCACCCACAAAGCCCTTCATGGTAGTGGATCTGGGTACTTGAGAGACCGCCTCCTGCCAATTACCTCCTCGAGACCCATTAGATCTCATAGATTAGGCCTCCTCCGAGTGCCATCCGCCAGCCAGTGCCGGCTGGCCACTACGCGGAGGAGAGCCTTTTCAGTAGCAGCTCCGACTCTTTGGAACGATCTCCCCGTGGAGATTTGTACCCTCACCACCCTCCAGACCTTCCGCACAGCCCTCAAGATCTGGCTATCCCGTCAGGCCTGGGGGTAAAGATTATAATTTGCCCCCACCCGAATGCTGAATGAATGTTGCTTATTTTTTAATTACATGTTATGTTATATGTCATTGTATGTATCCCCTCCCATATAAGTTGTTAGCCACCCTGAGTCCCCTCAGGGAAAAGGGCGGCCTATAAATAAACCTATTCTAATTCTAATTCAATTCTAACATTTTTAATGGTTTATTAACCTTTATTAGTAACCATTTCCTTTTTCATAACAAACAATTGTTTGCCTATTATGTTCTTTCGTAAGCCAAGATAAATTAGCCAGGGTCTGTGGTTCCTAACATGTGCTAAATAAACCACAGGTGAGACCCTCTGTGATATGTTACATATACCCACTCCCAAGGAGGAGCCAGGTTTGGGAAGTAGTACTAGACCACTGGTAAGTTCAATTTCTTCCCTTAATGTGCAAACACGGAAACCACAGCCCAGAATCTCTGCTATTACATCTTGCATTTTTTCTACAGAACTATCAATAGTCTCAGTGGTGATAATATTGCATTACTGCTAAATCCATCACATTCCTAGCCCTGAATGCTCCTTAGAGATTCATGTTAAGTGCTACACAGTTCCTAGAGGTGTACCACACAAGGTTAATGAGATCCAAGATAAAGCCCAAATTTTTTTTTAAAAAAAAACTTAACTGTTTTTGACATCTAATTTAGTTCCTGGAAAATACACTTTTACTATTTTATCTCTGCACCTGAGATATGGGGAAAATTGAACAGTGAATGGTCATTATATTAATGGCTCCCTTGACTGCCATGTTAGAAAAATGTACTGTATTTAGAATTTATCAAGCTTTCCTTCCAGCATTATTTATGACAAAAACAAGAACCTTCCCCAGCTCTTTCCAGTGTACTCTGGCTAATACAGGCTATAAGACCAGACTAATAATTCTTATTTTCTTTTCTTTTCATGGGAAAAGACTTGAATACAACAAGACCAGCATATATATACATTATCAAGACAGCCTTCAACACTGACCAAAAAATAGGTAACATCTTAAGAAACCCCAAAGACAAAATCCAGCTAGAAAACCAAGGAGTCTACGAAATACCATGTAAAATCTGCCCTGCAACATACATAGGACAAACGAACAGGAGAATAAATGTACGAACACAAGAACACAGTAAGAAAAAAAGAAAAAACTTCCTCCCTTTTCCAGCACCTTAAAGCTACAGGACATGAAATTAATGTTGAAGGAACCAGGTTAATCTCCAAAACAGAACACTTCAATAAGAGAATTATGGAAGCTATCGAAATAGAGAAACATCCCCACAACATGAATAAACATGACGATACCTCCCGTCTACCAGACATCTGGAAACCAGCCCTAGTCAACAAATGAGCCCCACCCACCACCCAGGCCGTTACAACACGAAACAACAATAGACACACAGCTAGCACCAATCAACCAATCATGATACAACCACACAACCAATCATTACACTTACTGAAATAAAGCCAGCACTCCACACACCCCCACCAAGATTTATAGAAAGATGACAGCTCCGATCATACTTTAAGCCCAAAACCCAGCCTGAAGATGGCGAGTGAGACCTCGTTGAAACATTGCCAAAACAATCTCAATCTTACATGGTAAAAGACCTGAATACAACAAGACTAGATAGATAGATAGATAGATAGATAGATAGATAGATAGATAGATAGATAGAGATAGAGATAGAGATAGAGATAGAGATAGAGATAGAGATAGAGATAGATAGATATAGATATATAGCAATAGCAATAATAATAGCAATAACAGTGGACTTATATACCGCTTCATAGGGCTTTCAGCCCTCTCTAAGCGGTTTACAGAGTCAGCATATTGCCCCCAATAACAATCCGGGTCCTCATTTTACCCACCTCGGAAGGATGGAAGGCTGAGTCAATCCTGAGCCGGTGAGATTTGAACCGCTGAACTGCTGATCTAGCAGTCAGCCTGCAGTGCTGCATTTAACCACCGCGCCACCTTGGCTCAATATAGATATAGATATAGATATAGGAATAGATATAGATAGAAAAAACAAAATAAAATGCATAATTATATATTAAAACAGTCAAATCCATCCGATCATGTACTTCTTTTGTCCACTTAAACCAAACAGGATCCTGTATTTTTCCTTTTATGATAAGCTAGAAATAATTATTTGTTTCTTTGAATATTCTATTGCCCATTATACTTGAAAAATAAAGAGCACTATATTTTCATAGATTTTAATTTCAAGAGATATATGAATATATAACAGAGCATCAGCAATCTACTAACAGTCTATCAATATGCAGGATACCAAGATTTATTAACATCTTACATGGCAGCTAATTTTGGAATATTCAGCACTCAATTGCTAAAGTTTCTAATGTTTGTGTCTTAGAATACGTGGTTATTCAGAAATAACACTGAATTTCCCAAAAGCACAGAACTAATTACAACTTTGTGAAGTAAAGTAGTTCATTGCCTGACAATCATTCTAATTCACAGCAAGAGAAAACAGGGAAAAAGTCAATGCAATGAAAGCCTACTTTTGCATCCCCCAAACAATGGGGAATGCAACCTCTTTATGAGTGATAACTGAAAAAGAGATAGAAAGCTCTTGAACACTGGAGTGGGAGAGGGTGGTGAGGATTCCATTCTGCTAGGAAGAAAGGGCAGTAATTCATATAATAATAAGATAATTATAAGCCAAGAACTTGTGGCTTCTTAGGTTTTTCTATGACAGTTATTAGAGAAGGTTCTTTGATAATTTATATCCAGGCTGTTTTTTTCCTGTAACTCCTTTCCACACGTCAACAGGACTTTTAGCGCCATGGATTTCCTTGTCAACAAACCAGGCAGGGATAATGGAATACTCCTTAATTCTGGTCCACAGAAAGAGTTATAGTTCTCACCCTTGTTCTTTTTCTTTTAGAGAAATGTTCTATCAAAGGCATATTCACAGATTCAGGTACAGATTATGGAGAGAAAAAGAATGGAAACCTCTAACCCAGGATAGTGGAAACACCAGTTCTGGGATTGAGAGCAGCCTTTCTTAGGCATTCTTAGTAACGGGCTGTTTCTGCCTCTCAGGCAAATTAATGGAGGGCCTCAATTAAGTATGAAAATGAAAAAGAACAGCCCTAGCTAATGCTTTTGAGCCAGAATATAACCTAAGGCTTCTTAAACTTTTTGTTCTCGTGACCTTCCCAACTGACGCATTTGTAGAATATTTATATCGTGTCAAAATAATAAAATTAACATATTATTCATGGAAAGGCCATGAAAAAGATTTTTTTTAACAAATCAAAAATAAGAATGAGACGATTTTAAACTTTTGCAATCTTTAACATCTGATAAATAATTTTTATTTCACAGGACCATTTCAGGTTCTTGGACCACACTTTAAAAAAAAATATTGACCTAAAGTATTGTAGATATGTTTAAATTCGCAATTTCGCAATTTAATGAGCTTATATGCCGCCCAATCCTGGAGGACTCCGGGCGGCTTACAAATACGAAATAAAATAAAATAACACATAGGGGAAAGAAACATACACAGTTTTAAAAAACACACAACATACATTTGGGTTAACTGGGGGTTGAACCTGAGTTAAAAATCAGCAACCCCAGGCCTGTCGAAACAGCCAGGTTTTGGTGGCTTTTTGGAAGGCCACGAGAGTTAAAAGAGTTAAAGTTAAAGTGACTTTGTCACTGCTTATAGCATCTGAAACATTTTCAGTAGAAGCCGATAGTGGCCATTCCATTTTATAGAGACAAATAATTTTAACCTAACATAATGACAAATTGCAAATCATTTGATATGGCAGTTTGCCTAGAAGTATACTGTATATACTCGAGTATAAGCCTAGTTTTTCAGCCCACTTTTTGGGCTGAAAAAAGCCGCCTCGGCTTATACTCGAGTCAGTGAAAAATTTGCCCGAAATGGAGGAGAAAAAGGGGCGGGGCCATGCCGCTGGGTGACACTCGTGAATGGCCCAGTGCCCCTGTGAGTTTCCCCTCCCTCTGTGTCAGTTTGCCGCGCAGCGCGCACCGCACCATCCCCCCTCCTCACGTTCTAATGTAATGCAGGGCTGTCTTACGATTCCCCTTCCTCCCCCTCCTGCCGCTCTGCAACGATGTCCCACCTCCTCCTTGTTATGGCAAGCAGCCACATAGCGATGTCCCACCTCCTCTGGTACAGTGATCCAATGATAGGAATCACTGTGCCGTGTGTCATAGGAGGCGGGACATCGCTCCCCGCGGCTGCACGGGACATCATCATCACAGCGGGACATCAGCATCATGAGGTGAGTGAAGTATTTCATTGAATACACCGCTAGTTTACTGTTTTTCTTTGAAATAAATATTCAAAAACATTATTGGTATCTATTTTTATTTTTGAAATTTACCGGTAGCTGCTGCATTTCCCACCCTAGGCTTATACTCGAGTCAATAACTTTTCCAGTTTTTTGTGGTAAAATTAGGTGCCTCGGCTTATATTCGGGTCGGCCTATACTCGAGTATATACGGTACATGATATTACCACACTTTTATAGTAACAAGACCTAGTCAAACAAATATTACCAGCTTACTCATTTCATCTCCCTTATTGTCTGGGTTTAACTTGGCAACAACTGCTCCAAGCTTATGTTTCAGCAGTGCCTGGAAGTCCAGTAATATTTTAGTGTTCAGCAAAACATTTGTATTAGCTTCCCTTGCATAACAAACAAGGAAATAAATAGTGAATTGCTCCCTCAGAGGGAAAGGGCTGCGTAGTCTGACATAGTTTGGAACAAAACAGCCATAAAGGCAATATTCACCATCTTAAATTGCTAGTTTTAAGACTGAATCATGATGCATTTTTATCACAGAGAACACACGAGGCTATAAAAATCTGAGTATGGGAATAGGCGAGGCATTCTGATACAGATTTATTTTAGGAGGTTACATACCACGGAGGGCTTGAAAAAGAAATAGGAAATAACACTGAGTCTTGTACATCAGCCAGATCAGTAAATAATTTGACATCCTTTTTCCAGTCTCTCAACAACCTTTGCTATAAATACAGATACCAAATGAATGCAAGTCAGTAACCACAAAAAACACATGATGAACAAGGGCAATATCTTCAAGCAATCATTAATAATAATCCAAAATACATCTGGAAAGAGGGGAAAAAATGAGGTTCATACTCTGCCCATTCATACTTATATATTAAATATGTCGCCTACCACAGTCAAATGTCCCTTGGAAATTTACAACATCATCCAATTCATTAAAATATTCATAGTGCAATAACCTGTAAAGGGAATAACTTGGAAAAATATGCATGCAAAATGCAAGACCTCGAAAAAATAAACAAAAAGAATCCAGTAAATGATGATAATCTCAGCACAAACATTATTCTAAATAATTCTGTTTTGAGCCGAAGTGTTAATAAAGTGGGGAATCATCCTATCTCAGAAGTGAAGCGGGCACAGCAAAAGAGAAGCAGAATCTGTGGGCTGATCCTGCTTTTGATTTCTTATAAACGCCAGCACTTAAATACAGATCCCAAGCTGATAGAATTTCAGATCATAATGCTTCCACGTTGCTTTCAAGCGAATAATGGATTTATTCAGAATTAGCACAATGGGCAGCTTGCTAATAATTTTCAGCACCTTCATATTTTAGCATATTCTGAAATAACGATGCCCTACCAGTCTTTTTAAAAAGTTCTATGAACCTACATTCCCATCTGAAAGTAAATTCTATTGAACTTACTAAGACTTTTTTGAGCAATTATGCTCACAAGAATGGCATCGGTCTGAGATCATTTTCAGGCTTCTGTGTTTCACCACTCTTAGCCAGAGAGCTAAACCGGTTTATTTTCTTCTTAAATGCTATTTATTTATTGAATTTGATGCAAAGCTTTAATTACTTATTTTATGACACTGTTATTTATTTCCCATTGGAGAAACTACTTCCTTTATTCCTCTTTCCAATTCCTGAACTTTAGATCCTGAGAAAGACTCTAGAACCACCTTGATGGTTCTGAAGCTGCCCTTCACTTAGACCAAGCGTGAAATTCAAAAGAGGTAGAAAGTGTCAGAGATACAGTTTTTTTTTTCCTTTTTCTTCTCTTTTGCACAGAATGAAGAATTTATTGCTGCAACTGCAGCAATTTGAGGCAGCACAGTGATTTTCTCTTATTGTTTTCAATATTAGAAATGAAGACAAAATAGAATGCCTTCAAACTATAGAAGGTCCAAATATGAAAACTCCCTTAAATTAATATTAGTAATAAAGCCTTATCTTGGATTATGAACATGTAGTTACAATTTCACCAAAACCAGAAGAACCCAAAATAATTTTGGCCATTCAACAAAATTTCCACCTGCTGCTGGATCCAATGGCATAGCTATATAGAGATCTCACAACAAATATAAACAATAGTACTTCTGAACCTGAGAGGTGAGGAGGGAGGTATTAACACAATGCTGAAAAGAAAGGAATTACTTTATATATATATATATTTTAATAAAAGGAAAGGGATTACTTTTTAAAGGCATAAAGAGGAACAACTGATCCCAGAAGATGGTAATCATACATACTATTAAAACGTTCACGTTACATTATATTTTGATAAACAGCAGCAGAGCAATGAGGCACCATCTTAAACCTTGGATTACCAATTAATCCTCATCCCAACAAATGTAACAAATGCAGCACAACCATGTGACACACAAGAAAACATATACTGCACAAAATTAATTTTCAGTGAAAACTGATCAGTGGAACAGCTTGCCTCCGGAAGTTGTGGATGTTTAAGAATAGATTGGACACCAACTTATCCACAATGGTATAGTTGGATCTCTTGCTTGAGCAGAAGGGTCAGACTAAAAGACCTCCAAGGTCCCTTCTAACTCTGCTATTCTGTATAAAATGTGAAACCTACATATCATCAACGAAGTATCAAAAGGGGGAAATATCTCCTCTGATATCTTCATGAGAAAGTATTCATATATCAAAGGGAGTTATTCTTCTAAAAACAGAATTCAGACTCCAAGTTTGCAATCACAAGCTATAAGACACTCCAGCATTTTCAGCGATAACTGCCACCATACATCCAAAAGTATACTATGGAATTTAGGAATTATTATAATCCCTGCCCTGAATAAAGAAAAAAAGCCAAAATGGCTATAGGGGTAAAAAGGAAGGAGAACCAGGAGGGTGCCTGCACTTCATAACTGCACAGAATGATGAAGCAACTGTTTCCAAAAGGTGGGCTTGGAAGCAGAGGATTCAGTAAATGGCATCCTTTAAAAACAGAGCAATAATGGTGATTCACAAACCAGACAAATAAGACCAGTGGTGGGATTCAGCCAGTTCGTACCTATTCAGGAGAACCGGTTGGTAACTTTCTAAGCAATTGGGAGAACTGGTTGTTGGAAGAAATCTCCTTTCCTTTTTCCCACTTTACAGGGCTAATCCTGTAAGGAAGGCAGGAAGGAAATATTCTGGTGTTGTTTCTAGCCTAATCTTTATTGTCCTGCTTACAGAAACTGCCTCTCCGGTTAACCCTTATTACCACTGTAACAACTAAGGCGAAGTGCCCATCGACCTGAGTGACATTGACTTGGCCACGCCCACACGGTCACATGACCACCAAGCCCCGCCTACCCAGCTGGTCATTAGGGCAGAGAACTGGTTGGTCAATTATTTGAATCCCACCACTGAATGAGACCCACTGATGTTCCAAAAAGCAAACCCATCTTACATTAATAATATGCTTGAAGGTATCCCGAACAAAGCAGAGGAAACACTATGCAAAAGGACCATTGCATAGAGAAGCCAGGGTGGGGTTATGCAGTTGGTTAAGGTGTTGTCAGAAAGGGGTACACAATTTTTTCCCCTGCTTTACTTCCAGCTGCATGCAAGCAGCTACAGCCAGATAAACTCAAAGCTCTTGGGGAGATCATCCTTCAGAGCTCTTTGAACTGCAACATTTTTTTAAAGCTGGCTTGGCTTGGAAAGGGGAAGTTGGCCAGGTGTGTTACCTGCCGATGCTCCAGAACGAAGGGATGGAAGTAGGTGGAAAGGAGGGGGAAACCAGGTGAAGCAATGCAACCCCCACCCACCCAAGCTGGAAAGAACTCACCGGGGGTGGGAGGCACCCTAGCCAGCCAAGGGAGATGGGAATCCACCCGCTTCGCTTTGTCCTTTGGCAGGAGAGGGAGATGGGCAGGAAGGGGATTTTAGAAGCAGCACGTACAGAAAGAAAGGTGAGGCTGGAGAGGTGAGTTGGAGCCAGGGACCAGGCGCGCATGGGGCGGGGAAGGCTTATTTTTCCCCTCCTTACCGTAGACCCAGAGCCAGCCCTGCCGCTGACAGACCGATTCCCTTAGGATCCGCTCCAGAGTGCTGGCCGCCCCGACGAGGTCGGCGGGTCCGGGCAGAGAATTCTTCAGCCGCTCCAAGCAAGAATCTCCTCCTTCCCCGGCGTGCTCCATCCGCTGCTTCTGCCCCGGGCTCAGCCGCCACCGCCACCGCCACCACCACCAAAGCCCCTTCGAGCCCGTCACTTCCTCGGTCTGCCACTACAGCTTTGCCCCGGCTGGCGGGAGCCGCCCCCTTCCCGGTCACTGGCTGCAAGCGCGCCGCGGCTCCATCCCGAGGCCGCCGCTGCCTCCTCCTCCTCCTTCTCCTCCTGGGACGAGCTCGCTCGCAACCCACCCGCGGAGCTCCGTCGCCCCGTGCGCGGCTTCTCCCGCAGCCCCGGCGGCATTCCCAGGGAGGAGCAATGGAGCGCCGAGCCCTGCTCAGCCGGCGACCCGACCCTTCCTCGGCTCCAAGCAGGCACGGGGCGGACAGTCGCCGGTTGCGAAGGAGAATCTCGGCCAGGCGCGCTCAATCGCCCGCCGACGCCGAGCGCCACGCCCTCCTCGGCTCCCGAGCGAACGTCGTCATCCTCTTCCAGCCGATGATTGGCGGTATGCAAATGAGGCAGGGGCCCTGGTGGGACTCGGGTCCCCCCCCCCCTCTCTCTCTCTCTCTCTCACACACACACACACACACACACACAACTCTGAAGCTTGCTGGGTCATTTTGAAGTGTTTCTCTCTCTCTCTCTCTCCCTCCCTCCCTCTCTCTCTCCCTCTCTCCCTCCCTTTCTCTCTCACTCTCCCTCCCTCTCTCCCTCCCTCCCTCTCTCTCTCTCTCTCTCTCTCTCTCACACACACACACACACACACACACACACACAACTCTGAAGCTTGCTGGGTCATTTTGAAGTGTTTCTCTCTCTCTCTCTCTCCCTCCCTCCCTCTCTCTCTCTCTCTCTCCCTCCCTTTCTCTCTCACTCTCCCTCCCTCTCTCCCTCCCCCTCTCTCTCTCTCTCTCTCTCTCTCTCTCACACACACACACACACACAACTCTGAAGCTTGCTGGGTCATTTTGAAGTGTTTCTCTCCCTCCCTCCCTCTCTCTCTCCCTCTCTCCCTCCCTCCCTTTCTCTCTCACTCTCCCTCCCTCTCTCCCTCCCTCCCTCCCTCCCTCTCTCTCTCTCTCTCTCTCACACACACACACACACACACAACTCTGAAGCTTGCTGGGTCATTTTGAAGTGTTTCTCTCTCTCTCTCCCTCCCTCCCTCCCTCTCTCTCTCCCTCTCTCCCTCCCTCCCTTTCTCTCTCACTCTCCCTCCCTCTCTCCCTCCCTCCCTCCCTCCCTCCCTCTCTCTCTCTCTCTCTCTCACACACACACACACACACACAACTCTGAAGCTTGCTGGGTCATTTTGAAGTGTTTCTCTCTCTCTCTCTCTCCCTCCCTCCCTTTCTCTCTCCCTCTCCCACCCTCTCTCCCTCCCTCCCTCCCTTTCTCTCTCACTCTCCCTCCCTCCCTCTCTCTCTCTCTCTCTCTCTCTCTTCGCCTTTGCTCAAGCAGAGTTTGGTTTTTTTTGCCTTGGCTGAAGTCCCAGGTAGACCAGAAGCCAGGTACGCTGAATAGCACACGCCCATTGGGCTTGCGCACCCAAGGCAAAAATGGAGTAGGAAGTTTTGGTATGCAGAAAGTATGCAGTAGCCGGATTTGGGGGTTTTGTAGGGAGCTGCAACCACCTGGCGTTGCAAAAGGTGTAGCACTCTCTTTTATCCCTTCGCAAACGAATTTATTCTGGTGCGAATTTTTACCAAATCAAAGCCAATTTTTAAAAAGAAGCGTGCAAGGCAAAAAATGCATAATTACAGTTTTTTTCTGATCGGAGGAGAGAAGGTCTAGACCAGTGGTGGGTTTCAAATTTTTTTTAGAACCTCTTCTGTAGGTGTGGCCTGCTTTGTGGGAGTGGCTTGCCGGCCATGTGACCAGGTGGGGGGTGGCCAACTTGTAAAATGTGGTGAAACTCACTTAACAACGCTCTTGCTTAGCAACCAAAATGTTGGCTCAGAAACTCTGGCATTTGAAGCCCGCAAGTTTTAAAGCTGTCAAGTTACAAGACCCTTGCATCCCTAACCCTTTAGAAAAAAAACCCCAGGAGTGTTCAAACTTGACAGCTTTAAGACTTGTGGACTTCAACTCCCAGAATTCCTCCTCCAGTCATGTTGGCTCAGGAACTCTGGCATTGAAGTGTGCAAGTCTTAAAGCTGTCAAGTTACAAGACCTTTGCACCCCTAACCCTTTAGAAAAAAAAAACCCAGGGGTGTTCAAACTTGACAGCTTTAAGACTTGTGGACTTCAACTCCCAGAATTCCTCCTCTCAGTCTTCATCTTGATGATGTGCGAATGGGCGGGGGGGGGGGGGAAGCTGGAACCGGTTCTAAACGTCACTGTAGATTTGTGGAGCCTCTTCTATAGAAGAGGTTAGAACTGGCAGGAACCCACCCCTAGTTTAGACATAGCTGGATCAAATGAAAAATCAAGCCCCCTTGTTCAAAACTTGCACACTGCACAGAAGCAAATTGTTTGGATGCTACGTTGCACTTTTCCAAAAGTGGAAAAAGGCTGGATACTCAACCTCTGTTTCAAAAAGCATTTTGCCTCACAAAGACCAGGGTTTTTTTCCCCTCTTTTCACGGGAAGTAATTGCTCAGTGGGCATAACTAGCACTAAGGTAGCGCTGAATTACAGTGATTTGTTGTTATCCCTTATGTTTTCACAATCTTGCTTTGAAACCGTCTGTGACTGAAGAGCAGTGATAAAGCACTTCTCTTGAAAAAAAAAATCCCATATTTAGTCCCAGGTGTTTCCCCATAGGATTGGTGAAAAACAGCTGTTTGAAACCCCTAAAGTGGATGACCAAATGCCAGATTTGTTTATCTGACTTGCTTGGAAGGAATGGGATAATCCAACTAAGGGCCAGAATTCCAGGACATCCTGGTAGCATTAGTTTCCTGCAAGAGGATGGACAAGACAGATAAAAAAGGGGTTTTGTTTTTTTTTACAAATCTAATCATTAGATCAAAAGTTGCTTGAAGAAAATATGTAACTGAACAATGCTGTGTATTTGTAAGTCACATGTATGACGCAGTTGCTACATACTCGGCAAGTCCCTATGTATCAGGGGTGGGTTTCAACCGGTTCGCGGCGGTCCCCGCGAACCGGTTGGTCGGCGAACCTGGAAGTAAGTAACTTCCGGGAACGGCGAAGGGCCCACCCACCTGCCCGCGCTCCTTACCCAGTTTTGACGAGTTCTGCGCTTCCACGCATGCGCAGGACGCATACAGCGCCTGCGCGATCCTCCAGGAGCAGCTGGAGCATCGCACAGACACTAGTACGCACGCGTGCACTGCGCGCGTGCACGAGGACGCCACCGGCCCCGTTCCAACCGAACCGGTTGGAACGGGGCGAGAAACCCACCCCTGCTATGTATGTGTATACATAATTATGTAATTCATTTCTTACAGTTTTCAATTAAATTTAGAAATTTATACTAAATGGTAATTTTTAAGCATATCTTATAAAAAGCTTTAGGTGGAAAGCTGTTAGAAAGGTTTGCTGGCTATTGATTTAATGCATATCAATAGTTTTTGGGGAAGTCACTCATGATTGGAACTAACTTTAAGAACTCATTTTCCTGAAGTTAGTCCCATTTATCCTGCAAGTATTTGGTGTGTAGATCAAGATTACTTGAGTAGGTTTCTCTGTTAATTTGAAATATTAGTGGTAGGACAAAGATTAGTATCAAGGAAGTAATTTAGGATATATCTAATTTTTGATATTAACTGCAAGGAGACAAAGACTGCATACTCCAAACTAGGAAAACCAAAAACCTAGGCTTCTTAAGTGGTTCTCTGAAGTTGTCTGGCTTCTCATGATGATGATTCATTTAGATAGGCAATTTCTTTCTGTTCAAAGTTTGCTAATTTTGTTCTAGAGAGTTGCCTTATATTTAGTGGAATCTTTAAATAGCTTCAAGGATCCTTATTTCATTAGAAACAACTAGCAAGTATGTGTGTAGTGCCATTTTGAATTACTGTATATTTGATTTGTACCTTACTCTGTCATCCAAGCTCTAAATTGCTGCTGTCTTGGCTCCTTTTATATTGGAGGTAATATTTTAGAGCTGACTTGAGTTACATTTATTTCACCAAGCTATTGTGTGATGTATTTGATTTTGGCTCTGTGCTGTAGAAAGCAAACTACTATCATTTGTAAGTATTTAAAAGCTTAATATTTTCTGAGTTTCAAATTACAAATGCTGTATCGTGCATGCTAAATGTCATTGTCTAGAACAGTGGTTCCCAAACTTGGCAACTTTAAGACTTGTGGACTTCAACTCCCAGAATTCTCCAGGCAGCTCTGCTGGCTGGAGAATTCTGGGAGTTGAAGTCCACAAGTCTTAAAGTTGCCAAGTTTGGGAACCTCTGGTCTAGAACATAGAATAATAGAGTTGGAAAGGACTTTGGAGTCTTCTGGTTCAACCTCCAGCTAAAGCAGGAGATCCTGTACCATTCAGGACAAATGGCTTTCCAGTGTATTCTTGAAAACCTCTAGTGATGGAGCACCCATGACTTCCGGAGGCAAGCCTTTCCACTAATTAATTGTTCTCACTGCCAGGAAGTGCCTTGGTTCTAAGTTGAATCTCTCTTTAATAATATTCCACCTATTGAATCTTGACCTTTCCTCAGATACTTTGGAGAATGGGTCAACCTTTTCTTCTCCTCAAGTTCTAGTAGACTGCTATCATATCACCCCTAGTCCTTTTCTATGTTAGACTAGACATACCCCGTTTTCCTCAATCAGTCTTCATATGGTTTAGACCATCTTTGTTGGTCTTCTCTGCACTCTTTCTGGAGTCTCAACATCTTTTTTTGTATCATCGTGATCAGAATTGGATGCATTATTACACGTATGGTCTCACCAGTGCAATATAAAGCGGTACTGTCACTGAATGTGATCTTGAAACTATCCCTCTGTTGATACATCCTATTTCTGCACTAGCTTTTTTGGCATCTGCAGCACATTGCTGACTGATACTTAAATGGTGATCTGCCCCAGAGGTGTGTTCCTACCGGTTCGGCACAGTTTAGCCGAGTAGGTAATAGGTAGTAGGTAGTACATGCCCTGAACAGGTTTTTATCGGTGGTGGCCAGTGGTGGGTTTCAAAAATTTCATTGCCTATGTGTTCTGACCCCCCTCCTTGCTTGTTCACAAATGACAGTCAGACAGAACTTCAAAGGAAATATATTTATCAATCCTGGCTCAAGCTGGCTGCGAGCCCAAAATTAAACGTAAATAAAGTCTCTGGCAAAAAGTTTCACAGCAAAAACAAAAAGCTCTTACAGCAAACCAGGTTTACAGAAAGCAAATCACTTATCCAAGTTCCACTTTGAATCAGGTTTACAGAAAGCAAATCACTTATCCAAGTGCCTCTTTGAATCTCGAAACGATGAACCACACACAACGAACCCCGAACGTTGACTTCTGCAACTAAGGCGTGGCACCATCCATCTTTTATCTGCAGAAGACGACCCTAACGAGCAACAGCTGCTCATTATTCCTGCATCCCCACTCAACTCACAGCAAACTTCTGCTGAGTCACAACACCTATGTATAGAATCTTTCTTTTTCTCATCACTGAATCGCTTTTTGTTGGATAGATCCAGTGTTCAAATCTCTCACCGTCCTTCTGAATCCTGAGTCTGTCAATTAGCTATTAGCTATTCACTACCTCGCTATCATCTGAAAATTTGAATTTACCCTTCTATTCCCTCATCTAGATCATTTATTCAGATTTTAAAGAGTACTGATAGTATCTTGAGATACCCCATGGCAAGCTTACCTCCATGTAGATGTAGTTCCACTGAGGACTACATGATAAGTGTGGTTGTCGGTCAGTTGTGACTGGCTAACAACTAGGTTGTCTATTCCACATTGTTCTATCTTACCAAGAAGTTGCCTTTGGTCTACTTATGTTCATAGCCTTATTCATTAATTTAGTCATTTTGCCAAAGAAGGCAATAAGGTTGCCTGTCACGGTCTGTTTTGACAAACCCATGCTGGCTTTGAGTACTTGTCTTGTTTGTTTCTAGGTGATCATAAATACGGCTCCTTAATTATCTTTTCCAAGATCTTCCTAGATATTGGTGTCAGGCTGCCAAATACCAGAAGCAATTATGTGAAAACAAGTAATTCAAGCCACCAGATGTTACCTGACAAATCAAATGCTAATGTGCCATGCAATTCTTTGTATATTAAATTCATGAGACTAATACCTACTCCAAGTTAGTGGTAGAAGTGCACAATTTTTAACTGGTAGAGTTAATTTCCAAAAGGATTTGGATAAATGTTAATGGCAACGAAGTATTTGCTATTCAATGTAGTAGCATCAGAAGAAATATTTAAGTACAATTATTACTATTAAATTTACATCCGTCTTTTGAATTTTATAGAATTCAAGATGGCATACATTATGCACCCATCTCCCTCCTTACTCCTCAAGAGGTGGCTTTGACTGAGAGTGAGTGATTGGCCTCACCCTACCTAAGAAACTCATAGTCTTACGCTTTCTAAATTAGCACTTTAACCACAACTCCAAACTGTCCTTCCCATAGTTAATGATATCACAATGTTTTATAAAAGAATGAAACAAGGACTTTGAAAGACATTTTGGCTAATTTTATAAATAATGAGCTTCTAATATTGGTATGAGTGTACACATATACTAATCTGTAGCTTAACCAGGATTTATTTATATTTATCTGTAGCTTATCCAAGGTTTATTAGCCCGCTTAGAGAGGATTGTAAAGCACTGTGAAGCGGTATATAAGTCTAAGTGCTATTGCCATTTAATGAACCACAATTGATAAGATTTTCATAGTACATTAACCAAAAGCTAAGCCAATCACTTTATAGCTTAAAGCTATGGTTCTATAGTTGAATAATTACATTAATTAATTAGAAGAATTAGCCAGATTTGTACCATCTCACCCATTTTCTTTAAGTTTTTATAATAATGGAATTTTATTGGACAAATAAAACAATACCATCTTAACCTGAATATGCTATTTAATTATCAGCTGGGTCTCCTAGAGCTAGAATACAAATCTACAGACTTCTCCTCCTGGGACAGTTTTAAAGGAAATTTTTTTAAACTAAAAATGTATTTCATTCCTGATATTCCCAAATATGTTGGGGTTACGAGTTCCAGAATTCCCAGTTTCCCAAAATCCAGTTATGTTCTTCAACTGTAAGGAAGCTTTGCAATTGTTTCAGATGGGGACAGTTTCTGATTTTACAGGTGCCATAAATAAACATTTTAAAAGCTGAAAAATATATGTGGACAATTTTTTTAATTTTTAATTTGAAGGCCCTGGATGCTTTTATGTTTGAGATGCTCTGGGTGCTTCATTTCCAATCCTTTTAATTGCAGCAAGGTAGAATAGAAAAAATATGGTAGAGTCCCTACTCCCCCAGATTCAAACAGAGATTATTGTCAAGGGTGTTTAAGACAGTCCTTCTTAAAGGGTGGTCCAAGGATCCCAGGGGAAGGGGGTGTTCCATAAAAATCAAAATTATTTGCCAGATACTAAAGTTGTTTGCAAAAATTCAGAACAATGTCCTTGTTCCTGGAAAGTGGTTTTCTTGTTATAAAATAGGCTACCTAGAGCTAGTTAACTGTTTCCCTCCTCTGGTTTAATTTATGGTTTTAGCCTTCTGTTTAGCCTTGCAACGCAGTTGGTTTTTTCGTATGGGATGCTACAATGCCCCACACCATGTGGCTATTTCTTTTGCTATTGTGGGAACTATTACATCTCACTACTTCACAGCCCTGACCTTTGGGGCCCATGGAAAGAGGCATTGTTTACAATCCATTCCTCCTAATCTGCCTATTGTAGAAAAGGATCCCTTTGCAAAAATGGCGGCCCATTTTCCTTTCTCCCTGACAAGTTGCAAGAAAAGGCAAGGCGGCTTTGCATCATAGCAACCCTGAAGGGTTTCTCTGCCGATGACCAAATAGACAGACGCAACATGAATTAGAAATGGAGGAGGGGGTGCTGGCGATTGACTGGATTTCCTGTGCATGGAATGGAAAGGAGGGTAAGGGGATTTATTTATTTTTGGGGGGGCACATCAGGATGTGCAATAACTCATGGGTGGGACAGTGAGTGTCAATTCTCACACTCTCCTCCTGACACTGGGGAAACCGCTGGCTCAGGATATTCATTCCTTGCAGACTCCCTGCTCTGAATGGGCAAAACTGAAGATGAACACAAACCACTTTTGTCCCTCAAAAGCACTTTAAACTGCTTTTGTGGGATAGGGAAACAGTAACAATGTGGATATGGAATTTTCTTGGTTCGGGGGGGGGGGGAACAGACAATAGAATAGTTTTACTGATTTATAGTTTTATTGATTTGTATGCCGCCCACTCCTGAAGGACTCCAAGAATATCAGTTTCTATTGTCATAAATCTATTCAGCCCTATAGTCTAAGGCAACTCAATTCCATCATTGTAGTTGCCCTTGGGGGGATGGGGAGGGCATGGCTGGGGGGCGTGGCTAAGGTAGGCATGTCTGGGTGGTCACAGCCCAATGGGTGGGTGTGGCCAGCCCGACGTTGCTTGTATTGTGGGGTGCTTGGTGATCAGGCATGGCTAGGAGGTCACAGCCCAATGGGTGGGCGCGGCCAGCCCGATGTTGCTTGTATCATGGGGTGCTTGGTGATCAGGCATGGCTGGGAGGTCACAGCCCAATGGGTGGGTGCGGCCAGCCCGATGTTGCTTGTATCATGGGGTGCTTGGTGATCAGGCATGGCTGGGAGGTCACAGCCCAATGGGTGGGCGTGGCCAGCCCGACGTTGCTTGTGTTGTGGGGTGCTTGGTGATCAGGCATGGCTGGGAAGTCACAGCCCAATGGGTGGGCGCAGCCAGCCCGATGTTGCTTGTATCATGGGGTGCTTGGTGATCAGGCATGGCTGGGAGGTCACAGCCCAATGGGTGGGCGTGGCCAGCCCAACGTTGCTTGTGCCGTGGGGTGCTTGGTAATCAGGCATAGCTGGTGGGGAGATAGAGGGGTCTCTGGAGGAAGGCGGTGGAACAAGAGCGGGTGCCGGGGCCTGATCCACCAGAGGAACAAAGACAGGCAGAGGTGTTGCTGCGAGGCAGGCCAGCCATCATTGCCACACTGCGCCCCCTACACGCTTCGTCCCTGCCATCAAACCTCGTCCTCCATCAAGCCTGCCCCGTCAACCCATCCCACTCACAAAGGCCCCAGCAAATGGGAAAGGCAAGGAGCCCCCGTTCCCCAAGAGGCAGCTGGGATTCCGCAGCCTGCACAGCAAAGGTGGGTCCAAGCCCTACGGCTTTTGGACTGACGCTCCAAGCAGCAGGTAGAGGCGCGCAATCTGGCCTGCCAGAAGCACCGGGCTACTGTGCAGCCACCTGCTCTATCAGAGTTGCAGCGGACGTAGGCAAAGACAGATGGGTTTGTAGTGAGGCACCCCAGATGGTCACTGTCATCACCACTCTGCAGCCTATGCGTGCTCGGCCCCTTCCCTCAAATCTCAATCTCCAGCAAGCCTGTTCCCCACCCTTTCCATCGTTGGGACCACCAAGTTCCTGCAACTGGCCTTAGAGCCAACGCATTGGGCCACGCTGCCACCTTGGCTCCGCCACCTGGCAGGTACGCAGGAGGCGTCAAGTGCGCGAGCACTGGAGTTCTGGGGAAAGGAAGCACTCAGAATGCAGTCAGCCTGCAGGGCAAGATGATCCCCGAGGACGCCAGGCCACGCACGCACTCACCACCTCCTGTGCGCATGCCCAGGGGACAGGGTGGGGGCAGTCTTTCGCGGGCTCCAGGGCGCGGATTTAAGGGTGGCCGTGTTCCAGCCTGGATGGCCGGCCACCAGTTTGTACATTGGCACCCGATCAGCCTCGGCTGGGCCAAGGCACCACGGGCTGGTCCTTTGCTGCTTCCAGGGCATCATGGGCCACATCTGGCCCACAGGCCTGGAGTTTGACACCCCTGGTTTAAGGTAAGAGATATTCTTGTGTAAAACTCCATCTTATAGCAGAAATCACAAGTAGTACATATTTACTCATTTGCTATATAAACCTGCTTTTCCTTCTAATACTTCTTTGAGGCCATAGTGAGCTGTGAGACAGCTGAGGTGGCGCAGTGGTTAGAGTGCAGCACTGCAGGCTATTTCAGCTGACTGCAGTTCTGCAGTTTGGCTGTTCAAATCTTACCGGCTCAAGGTTGACTCAGCCTTCCATCCTTCCGAGGTGGGTAAAATGAGGACCCGGATTGTTGGGGGCAATATGCTGACGCTGTAAACAGCTTGGAGATGGCTGAAAGCCCTATGAAGCGGTATATAAGTCTAACTGCTATTGCTATTGCTAGTTGTTAAATTGGAACTGGCAACTTGTGGTTTATGGTTGCCCTTCACACATAGGATATAAAACCAACGTTGCAATTTACAGTTCTAGTTTGAAAGGTAAAGCGTACCACAACTCATCTACACCCACAGCCAAAAATTGTGATTTTTTGCATTCCCCTCTTCACACACACACACATACACACACACACACTTACCCCAAACTGCTACCTTCCAGTATTCTGATTCAGATATTCGGGTACTGTAAGGAAAAATAGGAACCATCTGAACAGTATCCCATTCTTACGTCTGCAAAAGCATTTAAGGTGTTTCATTCCATAGGATGTCAAGAACCAAGTTCTGAGATGCTGATTCCAATGTGACCCTGAAATACAGTATGGGTTTTTTTTTTCTTTTACAAAAGAGAAAATAACTAATTAAATGCTTAACTGGAGGAAAAAAAATGTGTGAGTCAAATACAAGCCTCCTTTTCTCACCAGCCAGCTTGCAGGTACCAGTAATTACAGTATTTAGCAGTATAAGCTTTTAAATGTCTCCCCAGATAAATGGATATAGGTTGGCAGCCTTAATCAAAGACCAAATCATCAAGCCAAACAATCTGTGAAAAAGCATTGAGTATCCGCCGAAGCTCCGGATTTAGGAGGAATTATTTTACTGGGGAATCTACTGTCTATCTAATCACACCCATATAATTTTTAAATCATGAAATAAACTAAGATAATGTTTAATTGTATGTTACAATCAAAAGAAGTGTTTGCTTCCTAGATTCCGATTTGCTTCAGATCAGTGTTATTTTCCAGTGACCTATGCAAAATGTGGGATTTTATCACAACACCTACTCAGAAGAATAAAATTATGCTATAAGGAACTATAATCACCATTAGGCTTCGCACTCTTATTTTCCAATGATGTATTTATAATTATAATTATTATTTTAGAGAGCCCATGATTATATAATGTAATGAACTGCCTAATGAACCATGACACAAATTGCTAACTACTCGCAGTTTGCTGGGGGAAAGTTAGCAACTCATGCAGCATTATGATTTATTTATATCTGCTGGGAGTTTTTACTTTTCTATGTGAAGTTGATTTTTGTGGTGGGGGTGAAGTGGGGGTGGATTCCTGCCTTCCATGTAAATAGCAAAACTCAAATCCTCCAATTAGGCTAGATAATTGTTCTGACCCCCCCTTCTCTGTCCAGGTATGAAAGCCAAAAGCCACGTAACTAAAAAGGTTTATTTTAATCAGTCCAAGCTCTTGTTGGCTGCAAGCCCAAATAAACAAAGATAATAGCTGTGGCAGAAAGTCCTATAACTCACACCGCAATGCAAACCCGGCTTCTCTTATCTCAACCCACTTATCCAAGTTGGCTTCTCTCGGTTTGTGAACGCGAACAAGAACAATCACTAGAACGGGAACGGAACGTTGACTTCTGCAACCAGGACGTGGCACCAGCAGTCTCTTTATACTCAGGAGAGGATCCCAATGAGCAACAGCTGCTCGCAATCATCTCCTGTAAGTACTCAGTTGCTCCTTCCGTCGAGTAACCCTTCGACGGGGTGCCTCCTGCAACAACTCCCAAGTGTTTCCCTGAACACACCCTCTGAGCCAATGCTCTGCCGCCACCTGGTGGCCAACGGCTCCTGCCGGGCCACAAGAGAGTATATAATCCTATTGACATTTCCCAACTCTTTTCTCTTAAATAACGATCAACCTCACTTGACCAGTTTTAGATCATTCTTAACTTTAGATTGTTCACTCTTCTTTCAGCTTTTGATTGAACTTACAGCAGTGACGTGCAGTCGGGGGAGGCAGGGCCTCACCACTGTCATCATGAAAAGAAAAATTAAAAGGAAAAAGGCTGAGGTAGTTGCTGCCAGAGTCACAGTGGATGACTCTGCTTAGTGCTTAACTGTTTAAAAAAGCCTCTTAAAAAAGTGCCCTCTGCAGGAGGAGGCGAGAGAACCACGTGCCTCCTTTAGTCTATCTTTATGATCACTTGAGCAGAGTTAAGCAAGGGTTAAAAGGCGAAAAATTCCTTATGTAGAGGAGGCACATGGTTCTCTTGCCTCCTCCTGCAGAGGGCGCTTTTTTAAAACAGTTAAGCAGAGTCATCCATTGGAGACTCTGGCAGCAGCTAACCCAGCCTTACTTCAGCAACTCTTGCCTTTTTCTTTTTACATTTTTTACATTTTCATCATGGCAGACAAGAGGAGAGTTGAAATCCTCTGTGAAACAGCTAGAAAAGGTATGTGCGTCGGAGGGAGGGGGGAGGAATTCAAAATTATTGTAATTTGTAAGTAATTGTAAGTAAAAGAGGCCAAAAGCCTCTTTCTTGACAGTGGCCAAAAGCCGCTTTCTTTCTTTTTGCCTCACCAGCCGTAAACCTCACCGCACGTCACTGACTTGCAGTGTACAGTAAGGAAAGCTGTATAAAATTCAGACATTTCTTTTTAGTAATATTAACAATGCTAATTATGTAAACATGGATAAAATTAAACTTGGTTTAGACCAGTGTTTCTCAACCTTGGCGACTTTAAGTCCTGTGGACTTCAACTCCCAGAATCCCCCAGCCAGCAGAGCTGGCTGGGGAATTCTGGGAGTTGAAGTCCATAGGACTTAAAGTCGCTAAGGTCGAGAAACACTGGTTTAGACAATCTTCTCTTTGTTCATACTGGACTTAAGGGATTTAGTGCTTAATGAAGACAAGATATCCCACTCAGCGGTGGGCTGCACATTTTGTTACCACGGGTTTGCCAGGCACGCATGTATTTTCCGTGCATGCCCCCAGCCTTCCGCACATGCACCCAGCTTTCCGTACATGTGCCTGGCCTACTGTGTACGCTCCTGGCCTCAAAAACATGCCTACATAGAACGGCATAGAGCCAGGGCAGGTGGGCAGGCCCATCCACGATTTCTGCTATCGCTTCCGGTGAACTGCACCACTGAATATACTTGATTTATGAGTGTATCCCAAACAAGTTTTCTTGTTCCTTACTGACTAAGCATCATTCCCCTTCCTCAGACGTATGTAATACAGCTGCTAAAGGGAAAGCTATATTAGGAGGAATAATCTCCTGGAGAACTTTCGCTTCGGTGAGAATGTTTTCTCCATCTCTTTAAGCAATGACGGTATGTAACTGCTGTCATCTTTTAAATTTGGTATTCACTGTTGCTTGGATCAGCCCAAACAATTTCATCAAACAAAACGCTTTTGGAAAGGCAGGCAGTCTTTTGGGACTAGCAGAGGGATGTTGGATTTTGAGAATGTACCAGAGGTGGGTTCATACCAGTTCGCACCTATTCGGTAGAACCGGTTCGTCAAATCTACCGAACCGGTTAGAAGAGGTTCCACCAGTGGACCTGGAAAGCAGGCCACACCTACAGAAGAGGTTCCAACATGTTTTGAAACCCACCACTGGTCCTTGGATATGATTATTCTAAACTATCATGCTCCTATTTATAAAACTCAGTGCCTCTGTGAAAGGTAAGGATGACTACTGCGTTTGTGGTGCAATCAGAACATTGCGTGTGTTGAAGTTGTTTTAACGCAAACCAAAGATGCCTTTTAAAAAACAAGTTTACATCATATTCTTATGCATGCCAGTGCTGTGTGTGGGGTAATTTAAGGTGGTTCTGACAAGTGTCGTCGACATCTTCATTTCCGGTCACATGGGCGGCAAGCCACTCCCACAAAGGAGGCCACACCCACAGAGTAGGTTCGAACAATTTTTGAAACCCACCACTGGAATGTACCATTGGTGTCTTCACAAAACATGTTCCAGCTTAAGCATGGCCAGACATAGTGCATCGTTTTATTAGAAGGTAAAGTGGTCGAAATTCTCCCCAGCACTTCTAAAAACCAAGACACTCTATATATATCGTTGTTGTACGGGTTAGCGGACACAGGGTTTTCCTTTAAGATATAATCATTCTTGTGAATAAAGATAATCCTTGAGTCCGGCACAGTGTTTTACAGTGTTTTGAATTTTGTTCAAATTATTTTAATGTCAGGATGAGTGGGGTACCACCATGTATCAGGGCATTCTGTTTCATTAGCTAATTGCCATTAGATCAGAGTTAAGTATTGGTAACTGCCTGGAGAAATGCTTAATATTTCAACATCTTCAGGAACAGCTTATAACTCTTCGAAAGAAGTATTAATTCTAATATTCTCTTTGATCCATTCCCCTTTATTAAACATATTTTCTAGTCTATCATCCTTTTGCAATCCATTTCAAAAAAATGTGAATTTCTGCTTATTTGGGAAAACAGAATATGGTTCACTTGGTCCAGAATGAATTACTTGGTTTTTCTATGCTACCCTTAGTAATCATTTTCAGATACATAGTTCAAAGACATCTCTCTCCTTGTTTCTCACACTCTTACTCAAAAGTTTGGCTTTCCCAGCCAAACCTTATGACTGGAAAGACCATTGCTTCAAATACTTTTTATTTTATTTTCATTTAAATTTCCTTCTCCTTCATAATTTTGTCTAGAATTATCCCTGTCTTCCTCTGAAGGACTTCTCCAGCACACTGTCCATTTTTATTTATTCTTCACCTCCCCCAAACCAAACCATCTTTATTTCTTCAACGTGAACTGTAAGTCTACTAAGTATGTTGATTATTCTTTTATTTTTCAATTTATAGCATTCACACAGATTTTTCACTTCCTATTTTTCCTTTCATAATGAATTCTTCTAAGTGATCCTCACCTTAGTTAACAAGCTCTGCCATCTTCCTATTTCGTGTTGTGCTTTTTATTCTGATTCTAGCTGATCTCTCCCAATCTTGCCATTCTTATAATACATTAACTGTGTTAACTTAAATGGAGACTGAGATAATGAGAATGTTTTTCTCATACCCTTTTTCTATTCTGAATCATTCTATTCCTCGGATTTAGTTCTTACAATAGATCCTTGTTCATCGTAATAATTTGTCAGAAGAATAATCAGATGTCCTGGTTTATGTGTTAACTTTAATATGTTCTAGATTCTGCCATGACCTACACAGTCAAAGAGTTTGCTGTCGACAATGACTAAAAATAAACCTTATTTTATTTTCTCCATTATCCATCTTCTATTTGGTACAGAGCCTTTATTCCTTTCCAGATTCAATTGTGTATTTGTAATTTCTCCCTCTCCATGTGGCTCTATTTTTATTTCCAGGCTCTTAATGAAAACATTGCCTGTATAAGGAAAAAATGCAATTTCTGTAAATTGTCTATCTTCGGCCCATTCTACATTCTGTTCCTGCAGCAGCCAGTTAGATGAATGTTGAAGCTTTGGGTTCTTTTGTGTTACCTGTCCCTAGTTAAAGTTGTAGGAAGTTATCACGCAGCCCTCTCCCAGAAAAATGAAATATCCTAGGAAATATTGAAAAGGCAGAATATTTCTCTGGATGTGAAAAGAAAGAAACATGTTTTAAAAGACAGAATAGCTGCCTGTAGCTTCCTGCCCATCCCCACTTTGTCAATGGGCCATTAAGAAGGCCAAGCTAGTCCACTTTACATAATAAAGACTTCTCCACTTCAGTTACAGGAAAGCATGATAATATTGGCCCCAAGTGACCACATGGCATCTGAGAACTCAACCAAACCTGGATTCAAAACACAGCCTAGAGAGTTGCCCCTGCATGGCCCCATGGGAGTCTTGACAACCAATCAGAATACATTTCTTACACAGGAACAGGAAACAGAGAGGTGGGACTAAACAGGTTATAAAAAGCCTAGCAAGCCCCTCCCTCGGCCTTTCTCTTCTTCTCTACCAACATTGAAGCATGTGGTCACCTTTTCTGTTCAGGGCTCAAGCCATGTGGTCCTGTCCACCAATAAACCATCTTTACAAGCAGCCTCCGTGTCTCCAGTGTCTTTTCCCCCACTTGGAGCCGAACCCAGAAGGACATTTCTTTTATCAAAGTCATGTTAGCTTGATTATTATTACAATTAATGATCCACGTAAAGACATAATGGTAAAGGACACAATGTACCAGCTGCAGTGCTGGAACGTTAATGCTAATTTGGAATTAGAAAGAAGGCATTTATATAATAAAGGTCTGTCTGTCCCTGGATACTGTCCCAAAAGAGACAAGAAGAGAGGATTCCGTATGTTCTTTTAGAAATGACAGTACAGCATTAGGTGGACAGTAGTTTTAATCTCTTCCAACAGCAAACTCTTTATCTGGCTAATCGTCTTATGCCATGGCCCAAAGAAATTCTTCCTCGCTTTCTGCCAAGTAAAGAATGGGAATTTTCTACAGCAAAACATAACCAGCTCATTCCTTGAAACCTTCGGCTCTGATCCCGGAAACCCTCTGGTGCCCTGAAGATTTGTATCAGGAAATAACTATTTTAGTTCTGGGTTTGGCCTGGCTGGGCTGACATAATGCTATTAGGCTACTGCCAGGGGCTGTATCTTCAATGGAAGAGAATAGGGCTGACTATAACTGAGATAAGATGCTGTTTTTCAGGAAACTGCTCTGTATATATTGCTGCCGGTGAAATATTTCATTGCTCATTGTGATTATTATTATTTTGGGAGGAATGTAAACAAAAACAGGTTCCAAAGAACTAACATGGAAGTTTCTATGTACACAATACCTGTAGTGTCATATTTAGGAAAGAGATGCTTTAAAATTTGGAGGTGAAGGAGTTTCATCCTTCTGTGCTCAGCTCTTCTTTTGAGATGAAAGCCCGTTCTGCCCATAATGGGGTGGGAATTCCTTCAGGCAATTGCTATTTATAGCCTTATAAATGAGATGCCTGGAATTCTTGGGATGTAAGTAGCAAAAACAGTCCTATTCACAGACCCAACATTTTAACCACTCAGGCCACAATGAAGTTTTTTTATAAGGAGTATAGATGGGACTATATTATTCTATGTGGCATTATCATTGGATATCAGCCTTACTCAGATTATTACCTCCGAGTATAATATTAGCCAACTTTCACCTGTCCATTGTTAGATCAATTGGCAAGTAGGACTAGGTAAATAACTCTAAGCTGAAGCAGAAGAAGATAGGAAGCGAGGGATAGGAGAGAGGGTGAAGGGGGAAGATTAGGTGTATAAGGAGGAGTGGTAAGGGGAGAGTGTAGAAGGAGAAGGAAGGGGAAGTAGAGTAGAAAATGATGGAGGGAAGACAGGATGTAGAAGAGTCGGAAGTAGAGGAGAGAAGAAGATAGGAAGAGAGGGATAGGCGAGAGGGGGAAGGGGGAAGATGAGGTGTATAAGGAGGAGTGGTAAGGGGAGAGTGTAGAAGGAGAAAGGAAGGAGAAGTAGAGTAGAATGGAAGCGGAAATACACCAATGAGAGGAAGAGTGGGAAGCAGAAGGGAGAAGAAAGGTGGGAAGAGAGGGATAGGAGAGAGGGTAAGGGGGGAAGACGAGGAGGATGAGGAGGATAAGGAGGAGTGGAATGTAGAGAGAGGAGAAGGAGAAAGGAAGGGGAAGTAGAGTAGGAAAGGAAGATGGAGGGAAGATAGGAAGTAAGAGAGAGGTAGAAGAAAGAGGTGTATGGAGAGTAGAAGAGCTAATAATGGGTGTTAATCTTTTTGGGGCGTTGAGGACAAGTAGAACTGATGTAATCATTATTTAATACTATATGATACTGGCTATGTATAGTATACATGTGATTGTATGTTATGAAAATGGAAATAAAAATATGTTTATAAAGGGAAAAAAAAGAAAGGTAAATATATTTTAAAACTTATAATAGCTAAATATTTATCCATGCCACATGAGATATATAACACAGGTAGTCCTTGACTTACAACAGTTTATGTAGTGACTGTTCAAAGTTACAACAGCACTAAAAAAAAGGTGACTTATGATCATTTTTCACACTTAATGACCATTGCAGCATCCCCATAGTGATGTGATCAAAATTCAGATGCTTGGAAATTGGTTCATATTAGGGCAGCCCTAACTACGGCAGTGATCCGCTTAACAACGGTGGTAAGAAATGTCATAAATGGGGCAAAATTCACTTAAGAGCTGTCTCACTTAACAACAGAAATTTTGGGCTCAATTGTGATAATAAATCTGTATTAAAACACACACATTTGTAAAAAAGGATTGAGTCTGATTTGGGTTCAGAGGGGCCATTCCTGTGAATAAGATGATGCTGGAGGCTCATATATTATATTAGTTTTTTTCAGGTTAATTTGTATTAAATAAGTTTTTTGCAAAGTAAAAACAATATAAGTTTAAAGAAACAAGAAAGAAAGACAGAAAGAAAGACAGAAAGGAAAAGAAAGAAGAAAGGAAAAGAGAAAGAAAGAAAAAGAAAGAAAAAAGGAAGGAAAAGTGATGTAGAAACAAATGAACTAAAAAAAACAAAAGAGATAGAAAGATTTAAAGGTGTGGCTTCCAATCTTTTTTATAGCAGTTATAAATACATTTATATTTTATCCTTTCTCTCTAAGTTTACATAATGGCTCCCTTCCAAGTGATGAAAGAAATGTCCTTCTGGGTTCAGCTCCAAGTGGGGAAAAAGACACTGGAGACATGGAGGCTGCTTGGAAAGATGTTTATTGTTGGACATGGCCACATGGCTTGAGCCCTGAACAGAAAAGGTGATCACATGCTTCAATGTTGGTGGAGAAGAAGAGAAGGGCTGAGGGAGGGGCTTGCTAGGCTTTTTATAACCTGTTTAGTCCCACCTCTCTATTTCCTGTTGTTGTGTAAGAAATGTATTCTGATTGGTTGTCAGATTCCCATGGTGCCATGCAGGGGGCATCTCTCTAGGCTGTGATGAGTTCTCAGATGCCTTGTGGTCAGTTGAGTATATTATCATGCCTTTCTGTAGCTGCTGGTGAAGTCTTTATTATGTAAAGTGGGCTAGCCTGGCCATCTCAATGGCCCATTGACAAAGTGGGGATGGGCAGGAAGCTACAGGCAACTATTCTATCTTTTAAAACACGTTTCTTTCTTTTCACATCCAGAGAAATATTCTGCCTTTTCAATATTTCCTAGGATATTTCATTTTTCTGGGAGAGGGCTGGGTGATAACTTCCCACACTTGCATATTGTGCCTTTTCAAACCCACAAACCAGCTGAGATACCCGAGCTGGAATAAGAAGCCTGATATAATCTGAAACTAAACCATGTGTAAACTACTTTCAGCAGAATGTTCATAAAGGGCTCGAGTCAAATTCCACTGAATTTGTTTCTATTTATCATGGGGGGGGGGGGGAGAGGAATCTAGTCAGATGTGGCATTTAAATATACTATGCATATACTAAAAGTAGCCAATCAGT
>NC_045551.1:8817051-8854551 GCF_009769535.1 Thamnophis elegans
CTCCCTCCCATCCTCTCTCCCACCCTCTCTACCCCTCTTTCTTCTTCCCTCTACTCCTCCCTTCGGTGTATTTCTACTATCTATTAATATATTCAGCTTGTCCTATTTTTACACTGGAATTAAAGAGCAACAGTATACAAGTGCAATCGTGTTACTTTAAAATCTAACACATACTATATATCCCCCTCCCCCCCTCCCTCCTAACACCCCACCTCCCTCCCCCCCCCCGACTTCCCAGAGCCCGTACACGGTGTAGATTTTTAACAAACACAGTCTAAAATATATTAAGACAAAGGAAATAAAAAAAAGAAAGTCAATAACATCTCTGTGTTGAACTCAGCTTCTTCCTGTTGCACTAACTTTGAGCAGTTTAGATTATTCCTAATCTTAAGCATAGGCTATCTGGAATTTCTTAGTCCCGTATTTGTTTTGTGTATACTGATTTCTGCCTTTTCTGATATAGTTTGTTCAGGCCTAATAAAGGCAGACTTTGTCTAGGGTCGGAAAATAAATAGGATTGCACCTAAATAGTATTTGGATAGGAAATCACCAATGAATTGTCTCTGGGCCAGAAAAGGAATTTTTTTAAAAAAATCCCCCCCAAAAGATATTAGTGATATTATCAAATCACTTTTGCTGTGAGTGGATACGCCCACATAGGCACCAGACTGAGTTCATTTTTAAAGTGTCTTTATTTTTGGTACAGGCAACTAATAGAAAGCTAGATGCAATTATTTCTTGGTCTTGCATGGAATAACTGAACAACTGTCTATGGATCAACTCTAACAATATATACAGTTTTATATAAACTAAATTCTTTCAATGCCTTCTTTGAAATAAACATTGAATGGTAAAAAGTTGAAGATTCTAATCCAAACATTAGGCTTACACTTCTATTCCATTTGCAATTGGATGTCTAGTCAATATCCTTTAGATTACATGTTCTTATAAGTTAGAGAAGACTATTATGCTTGTTGCAATTTCCCATTTGTAATTTATCACTGATTAAAACTCCAGAGGTTAGTGAATTGAAAATGTTTAAAAACTGATAACGTAGAATTTTCTGAAAAGGTTACATTGAAACAACACATCTATGAATTCAAATGGCCTTGAATGACCATAGCATAAGCGTTGCTAGATTTCATAAAAATCTTCCCAAGGACTTAAGGAAGTTGGTCCAATCCATTTGGAGAACATGAGGTTGGAGAAAACTGCCTCTCAGATGAACAAAAGCACATTGTTTTCCGTAGCTTCCAAGGAATGGAGCAATGTTTGTCTCATTGGACTGAGTGTTGTTCTTTTCTGACTTCCCAAAACCCATCCTGTTTGGGAAAAAAAATCAGATCACAGCGGTAAGAAACTGAAATATATTTTGAAAAGGATTTAATGTGGAATATTTTTAAGAAACCTTAAGTTGTCAGGTCTCATGAGAAGGATACCAACTTAACCTGATGTTAAACTGACTTGGATTCCTCAATTTGTCTACCATTATAAAAAGAGACTTAGAACATGTGTTTTGTATATAGACCAAGCGTATAAAACATTTTTCACTCTATCTACATTCAAGGAGAGACAAGCAGCACAAATGAAATCTGGTTAGCATTTATCCTTTTCCAGGAAAAAAAAGTGACTTTTAATGTGACCTAGAATCGATCATTCATTTCCCTCCTATTTTCACAACTAAAATCTCTCACAAGCTTGTTCACAGGAGTGTGAGGCTTTTTCCCTTTTTAAAGCACTTCTATATATGAATATGTAGAATCACAACCTACAAAATGTTACAAAAAGAAAGATCTATATAAAGCAGCCCTGTGTTTTTAGTGGTTTGCTTCTCTTATGAAAATGAAAAGGCTTGACCATTTTCAAAAATAAGCACATCTCTACTCCTTAATGAATTAGTAAATTTATCCAGTTAATAAATATAATAAATTAATATTCCTGGAAAAATGTAATAGAGGTGAGGTCTTGGTGGAATGAAGAAGGAAACCACTAGAAATGAAGATTTCGGTTCTAACAATTTTAATGAAACATTTTCCATTGATAATTATTGGGGTCTTTTTTGTAACTAATTGTAGTCATAGTAATGAATCAGTCAATCCCAGGGCTATCTATGATTGGGAAGTGGAAAAAAAACATCCAAAAAGCATCCCATTGCAGAAGGCAAGTTTGTTTATATCAGATGCCAGAAATAGGAATACTATTAATATTTTGAACTCCAATAGCCATCCACCCCATTCATCATAACCAGTAGTAAAAGTGCAAGGGAATTGCCCTCCACAGTGCAATAGCACAGTGCTATTGTGTTACTTTCAAGGTATTTTTTGCATGTGATTACTGTAATTGGAATGTAGTGTTGGAAGAAATGTCCTTCTGGGTTCAGCTCCAAGTGGGGAAAAAGACACTGGAGACATGGAGGCTGCTTGGAAAGATGGTTTATTGGTGGAGAGGACCACATGGCTTGAGCCCTGAACAGAAAAGGGGATCACATGCTTCAATGTTGGTGAGGAAGAGAAGGGAAGGCAAGGAAGGAAGAGAAGCTGAGTCCCTGGTTTTATGCCCTCTCTGGCCTTTGATCTTGATCTTGTATTCTGATTGGTTGTCAGACTCCCGTGGGCCCATGCAGGGGCAACTCTCTAGGCTGCGTTTTGAATCCAGGTTCGGTTGAGTTCTCAGATGCCATGTGGCCAGTTGGGTAGAAGGGCCAATATTACCATGCCTTAATCCCATCACCCTGGAGCTGAAGGGGAGAACTCTTTATTATGCAAAGTGGACTAGCTCAGGCTTTAATGGCTCATTGACAAAGTGGGGAAGGGCAGGAAGTTGCAGGCAGCTATTCTGTCTTTTAAAACACGTTTCTTCCTTTTCCCATCCAGAGAAATATTCTGCCTTTTCAATATTTCCGAGGATACTTCATTTTTCTGGGAGAGGGCTGGGTGATAACTTCCTACAAAATCTCGGTCTGATTCTAGGCTGCGTTTTGAATCCAGGTTTGGTTGAGTTCTCAGATGCCATGTGGTCAGTTGGGGCCAATATTATCATTCTTTAATCCCACCCCCCCTGGAACTGAAGTGGAGAAGTCTTTATTATGTAAAGGGACCAGCTTGGCCTTCTTAATGGCCCATTGACAAAGAGGGAATGGGCAGGAAGCTACAGGCAACTATTCTGTCTTTTAAAACATGCTTTTTTCTTTTCACATCCAGAGAAATATTCTGCCCTTTTCAATATTTCCTAGGATATTTCATTTTTCTGGGAGAGGGCTGGGCTGATAACTTCCTACAGTAGCTTGCAACTGTTGCAACACAACGAACAATAAAGTTGTGTTGTAGTCGCTACCCTTCCTCTTCCTTTCCTGCAACTGACTTACACCACGGACTCGGATCTAGGCGGGTGGGGGGGGGGGTCCACTCAAGTTCCCACACACGGTCCGCTCCGTTCTGCTGCGTGAGCCGGAATCCCTCTCGGGCTGTCCGTCACAGCTCCTCTGCTGGTCAAGCGGAAACAGGAGTGAAGCTTCGTTCTCTCCATTAATTGCGACCTAGGGAAGCGCAGCGGGGCGTGAATGGGGTTTTCCTCTCCTCTCCATCTTTCACGGGCCATTTGAGCCGTCCAAACCGGGCGGTTTTTGACGGGTCGCCTCGTTCCTGGCAATAAACCCGGCGTAAGACAGGCGGGGAAGGTTCCCTTTGTCCCCATTGGGCTAAGAAGTTCATTGGATGGGCGGAAACTTCCCGGGAGAGGTGAGGACGAAGCCTACGCTAATTGATCTGACTGGGGTGAAACGAATGCGGAAGCCAAGCGCCGCCCGCGACGGTCGAGTTGCCTTCCCCGGGCGGCCTGGCGATGGGGAGCGGAGGCTTGTGGCTGCGTTGGTGCCTGGCCGCTAGAAGCGCTTCCCGGTTGGCGAGCCCAAGGTGCGGGGTTTTTTTTTGCTTATTGGAATCGCCCTCTTTCCCCAATGCCTTCCCACCCGCCTCCCTCCCTTCTTCCAACCTTACAAGCCAACCTCCTTTCCCACTTTGGCCATTGGAAGATCGAGTTTTGCTTCCCGTTTGCGAAAGGAGGATCCCAGCTGTCCCTTTCTGTTAACCCCACTTTGGTTCCTCGCCTGGTTTTGTTGCCCCGCTGATCTCCGTGGATTAAAAGGAGAATGGATTGCCTGCAGCTAAGCCTGCCCGTTTGAGAAGCAAAGCCTTGAATTCCGGGAGATCAACTCGTAGGGAAGGAGACGCGGGGTGGGTTTTTAACATGAATGCCGCACACCAAAAACGTTAGCCGGCTCTGCGGCATGTTCGGCAGTACTGAATGAACGGACACTTTTCGCCCTTTGAAATATTCGCCATTTTCTATTTTGATCCAACCTCCCCATTCACGGCCCTACCCTGAGATATTTTTTTGTAAGGAACCTTCTGTCTGCCACCTCTATACATGCGGCTTCACTCCGTTCCAAGTAGCAATTGGAATCCGGACAATTAGATGGATAGATGATAGGTAGGTAGGTAGATAGGTAGACAGACAGACGGACGATAGATAGATTAGTTGATAGATGATAGATAGATAGATAGATAGATAGATAGATAGATAGATAGATAGATGATAGATAGATTAGTTGATTGATGATAGATAGATAGATTGATGATAGATAGATAGATAGATAGATAGATAGATAGATAGATAGATAGATAGATTAGTTGATAGATAGATAGATAGATAGATAGATAGATAGATAGATAGATAGATAGATAGATAGATAGATGGTAGATGATAAATAGATAGATGATAGCTAGATTAGTAGATAGATAGATTGATAGATGATAGATAAATAGATGATAGATTAGTAGATAGATAGATAGATGATAGATAGATAGATTAGTTGATAGATAGATTAGTTGATAGATAGATAGATTAGTAGATGATAGATAGATAGATAGATAGATAGATAGATTAGTTGATAGATAGATAGATGGTAGATGATAGATAGATGATAGATAGATTAGTTGATAGATTAGTTGATAGATCAATAGATTAGTTGATTGATATATCGATAGATAGATATAGTTGATAGATAGATAGATAGATAGATAGATAGATAGATTAGTTGATAGATGATAGATAGATTAGTTGATAGATGGTAGATGATAGATAGATGGATGGATGGATGGATAGATAGATAGATAGATAGATGATAGATTAGTTGATAGATAGATAGATGGTAGATGATAGATAGATAGATGGATAGATAGATGATTGATAGATAGATAGATAGATAGATAGATAGATAGATAGATTAGTTGATAGATAGATAGATGGTAGATGATAGATAGATGATAGATAGATGGATAGATAGATAGATAGATAGATAGATAGATAGATAGATAGATAGATAACTATTAAAGGTGTGCCATGTTTCTTCCTGCTGCTAGCTAGCTACTGATTAGCAAATGGTATTAACGCTCTGCCTCACTTTGTATCTGCTGCTTGGCTGGCCCTTTTACCAAAGCTGTGGCTTCCCACTACATGAGAACTCAATCCCCCTTTCGTCATTCATATGTCCCCAGCTAACCTTAGTGTATTCAAGTTCATGGGTGCTTCTGGGCTTCCAGCATTTCCTCAGCCGGGTTTTTTTCATCCTAGCTCAGGCTCTCTCTTCAAGCTTTTGTACTACATTTTCTACATTTTTCCAATGTGGTTTTGTTTTTTCCTGCCTTGGCCCTCTCTACTTGCAACTCTCCTGGATTCCATTGCTTCCCTATTTCTTTTTCAATGCAACATTTCTCTTCTTCCTCTTGAATAACTTAATCATTTGCTACAGGATCAGCAAAAGAGAAATGCAAATTGTGCAAAGTTTGATATCTAGATTCCCCAGTTATGATGTACTCAATTCCTCTTAAGAAACTGGTCAGTAAGAACTGAATGGGATTGCACACATACAAAATACTGAATAAATTAGGTCAATGCAGCCTGTGCAGTCTTTTTAGCTGTCTTTTTAGCTCTCCCTTTCATTATTTAGCACACTAGAATTAGCAGTGTGGCTCAGTGGCTAAGACGTTGAGCTTGTCGATCAGAAAGTTCAGCAGTTTGGTGGTTCGAATCCCTAGCGCTGCATAATGGAGTGAGCCCCCGTTACTTGTCCCAGCTTCTGCCAACCTAGCAGTTCGAAAGCGTGTAAAAATGCAAGTAGAAAAATAGGAACTTCCCTTGTTGGGAAGGTAACAGCATTCTGTGCGCCTTCGGCATTTAGTCATGCCAGCCACATGACCCTGGAGGCGTCTTCAGACAGCGTTGGCTCTACAGTCATGATGGCGAACCTATGGCACATGTGCTGGAAGTGGCATGCACAGCCATCTCTCCGGGCACATCAACCGTTGCCCATTGCTCTTCCCGGTTCTGGTGCATACATGCACAAGTCCAGCTTGTCTTCGCACATGCAGGAGTGCTGGAAACCAGAAAAGCAGCTTTTCTGCTTTTGGTGAGCATGCACACACTGTAAACTGAGCTTCTGGTTTCCAGTGTGCGCATGCATGCCAGCTAGCTGGTCTTTATGCTCACATGCTCATGGCACGACATACCGCGCTCAACTAAAGCGCGCCCAATTAAACCGCGTCGCTGACGTCATCAACAGGGCGACAACAGCGAGCGCGGAGAAAGAAGGGCACTTTAAATAGCGCTTTGAAAGCAAGCCGATTCAAGTTAAGGTAAGGGTTAGGTTTAGGGTTAGGGTTAGGTTTAGGGTTAGGGTTAGGTTTAGGGTTAGGGTTAGGTTTAGGGTTAGGTTAAGGGTTAGGGTTAGGGTTAGGTTAAGGGTTAGGATTAGGTTTAGGGTTAGGTTAAGGGTTAGGATTAGGTTTAGGGTTAGGTTAGGGTTAGGTTAAGGGTTAGGTTAAGGGTTAGGGTTAGGGTTAGGTTTAGGATTAGGTTTAGGGGGGTTAGGGTTAGGTTTAGGAGTTAATTTTAGGTTTAGCGTTTACAGCGTGCTTCTGTCTCCGCGCTGTTGTCGCCTTGTGATGACGTCAGCTACGCGGTTTCGTCGAGCGCCCTTTAGTCGAACACGGTTTTGTGGTGGAACCCACATGCATGCCAGAAACTGGAAATCAAGTAACTGGCACTCATGCGCACACCAGAAGCCGGAAGCTTGGTTTCCCGGCGTGCGCATGGGTAGTAGGGAGCTGCTCTTCTGGTTTCCGGCGTTCCCACGAGTGCGTGCCAGGTAGCTGCTCTTCCGGTTTCCGGTACTACCTCCTCCCACCCGGGTGTGTACTCCCGTTTCAGCATTCTGTGCCAAAAAGATTTGCCAGCACTGCTCTATGGCTTTGAAACAGATGAGCACCACCCCATAGAGTCAAGAATGACTAGCACATATATGCGAGAGGAACCTTTACCTAGAATTAGCATAAGGCTGCCAGCTGCTGACCTGGCCCATTCCTTGGCAGCATATTCAAATTTGGGTTCGTTGTTCTGCAGATTGTAATCCATCTGGTTTGTGAAGGTCAATGTAATGAAAACCACCAACTAAAAAACAGCTTTTGCCATTTCTTAATGGGCAGGCTGGGTGCACAAAATGGAACCTTACAGGCATATTCATGATTAAAAAAAACTATGCTCGCCTGAGACAAATTACTCTATGGAGTTTTTTTTTGCATGAGATACTCGTAGTTTTTCATTTACCCTATTCCTATTTCAACTGCTTGGTTAATGAGTTGCAATATGGTTCTCTGGGATGGCTATTTTGTTTTTGTAAGTTGGACCTAGCCTTATCTTCCCTTCTATTCTATTTCTATTTATTAAATTTATAGGCCGCCCAATCCCGAAGGACTCCGGGCGGCTTACAGAAATAAAATTTCAAGAAAAAGATAAAAAGACAAAAAGAAGAGAACAGATTAAAAGAAACACAACATGCACCCAGTCTAAGCGGGGCTGGACCTCGGTCAAAAGGTCAACAGCCCCAGGCCTGCCGGAATAGCCAGGTTTTAATCGCTTTTCGGAAGGCCATGAGAGTGGGTAGGGTCCGGATCTCTGGGGGTAGTTCATTCCATAGGGCCGGAGTGGCAACAGAGAAGGCCCTCCTCCGAGGCTCCGCCAGCCGACATTGTCTAGCTGATGGCACCTGGAGAAGGCCCACCCTGTGCGATCTTATCGGTCTTAGGGAGGTGTGCAGCAGAAGACGGTCTCGTAGATATCCTTGAACTTCTATCTGGCAAAGTCATACATGCTAGAAGATATGTGGTATATCTGGAAGGGAATGTTGCCATTAATCGTGTCCTGTGCCTGAATGCTTGTGCGGCTAGTTCAGACTTGTATGCCTTTGGGAAAACTGGAGGATTTTGTGTTATGTGTAGGTGTGTGGCATTACATAATGCCTTAAAACTAATTACCGTAAATGTGATCTCAGGCTGTGCACTGAGAGCCAAATTCAGCCACATTTCTAAATGGATATTTACCTATTAAAGAGACAAATTCAAAAACGGAGAAACCAATTCAGAAATGAGACATTGCTTTCAAAATTAGATGAAACATTTATTATTTAGCACTTAAGAAGCTTTGAAATCTTAAAAATGATTTACAGAACGAGCTTACTGCAAGACCTTTGGGATATATACCAAAAGTCTGGATTTTTTTTGCCAGCTTCTTAAAGATTAAAAACAATTCATTTTCTGCAATCCTATTTTATGGAGGTCGGGAGACTTCCAGACTTGAGAAATTTGAATTCCCATTAAGAGATTTTTATAATCTGATTATTTATCTTTTTAGAAAACTAAAACAGAAAGGCTTTGTGTACTTCACAGATGAACATAGTTACAATATTTTAATGGGCTACAAGGTATTTTCTTAAATAAAAACATTGTTCTGGGATGATGACATCATTTGAAGTAGGTGAGTTTTCAACAATAAAATTGGAGAAAAATTGAATTCACAAAGTAAAGAAGATAGTTGCTGCTAGTATTACCATACTTAGTTAGGAAACCTGTTGTGGCCCGGCAGAAGCCGTTGGAGCTGCCACCAGACTCCGACAGCGAGGGGCACTATGAGTCGGCCCTGGAGGATGTGGAGGACCCTGGACAGGGTTCCGACTCCAAGTAGGGCACAGAGAGACTGGTTGGCCACCAGGTGGCACCTGAGCATTGGATCAGTGGGGAGGAGACAAGGGAGAGTGATCCAGAAATCAACAGTGAGTTGTTCCGGGATGCACGCCGTCGAAGGGCTACTCGGCGTCAAGAACAACTACGTAATTACAGGAGGTAATTACGCTCAGCTGATGGTCATTAAGCTCCTCTCCAGACTATAAAAGAGACTGCTTGTGCCACGCCCTTCTTGCAGAAGTCAACGCTTGGACTAAAGAGAAACGAACTTGGCAGGATGGATTGCTACCAGAGTTTGTCTGAATTGCTGCCAAGGTTTGTCGGACTTGCTGCCAAGGTCCTTATCTGTTTGTTTATTTGGCTTTCAGACACCAAGATTTTGGTCTTGTTATTAAAGGACATTCCATTTTTACGCTTGTCTCGGCTTTCGTTACTGGACGGAGGAAGAGGGGATCAGAACAGAAACCTAAGGGACATTGAGAGACAAAAGCTTTAGCTGCAATAAATTATCATTTAGCAAATTCCAAATAGGTATAAATACTTACTCATTGTATGTTGAATGGAATGAATAAGTATTCTGAGTCAAAGGCATCCAGGAGAGAATGAGACAGAACACCACTGTGATATCCTTAATCTGATCTCCATATACATTCTATTGCATTGTTATCTCTGTGCACATTCAGGGAAGACAAAAGGGTACCTCTTCTTGAAGGCGTTCAACATGTCCATATGCTTTTGTTTCATATTAGGAAGGCTGTAAATGAATGAGAAAGCATTCATTGAAAAGAAACTGGGATGAGCAGTGACCTGGAAAATCAATTTTATGTGGGAGGATTGAAATTGCTAGATACATTTAGTCTGGAGAACCTGGAGACCGAGCAATGGGGAGATTTGGGGGAAGGGTTTCTGTAATGCTTTTAAGACTCCCTTGACAAGTCCCTATAGTTTTCTTGGCAAGGTGTTTCAGAAATACAGGTAGTCCTTGATTTACAACCACAATTGAGCCCAAAGTTTCTGTTGTTAATTGAGATATTTGTTAAGTGAGTCTTGCCCCATTTTGCAACATTTCTTGCCACAGTTGTTAAGTGAATCACTGCAGTTGTTAGTAACCCGATTATTAAGTGAACCTGGTTTCCGTATTGACTTTGCTTATCAGAAGGTCACAGAGTAATCATGTGACACAGCAACTGTCATAAATATGGGTTCCACCACAAAACCGCGGTAGACAAAAGCGCGGTCGACGAAAGCGCGTATGTGACGTCATCACAGCGTGACGAAAAAGATCGAAAAATGTAAAAATAAAGCGAAAACCTTACCCTAACCCCCCCAAACCTAAACCTAACCCTAAACCTAACGAAAAACCTAACGCTAACCCTTAACCTAACGCTAAACGTAACGCTAACGCTCTAAACCTAACCCTAACCCTAACCCTAAACCTAACCCTTACCTTTATGTGAATCGGCTTGCTGTAATTTAATTTTTATTTCAATTTTTTGATCTTTTTCGTCGTGCTGTGATGACGTCACATACGCGCTTTCGTCGACCGCGCTTTTGTGGAACGCGGTTTTGACGGGTCATGATAAATATGAACCAGTTGCCAAGCATTTGAATTTTGATCATGCTGCAAAAGTTGTAACTGTGAACAATGGTCATAACTCACTTTTTCCAGTGCTGTTATAACTTTGAATGGTCACTAAATGAATTGTTGTAAGTTGAGGACTACCTGTAATTTACCATAGTCTTCTTCCTAGGGCTGACAGATAATGACTGGTCCATGGTCACCCAGCTGGCTTTCTACCTAAGGCAAGACTAGAACTTATTTAGTGCCTTAACCATTGGCGATAAGCAAAACTGGTGATAATACTTCGCATATAACTGTCCTGTAGACCAATGGCCCCACGTTTTTGGGCTCCAGGGACCAGTTCCATGGATAAAGGTTTTTCTGTAGACTGGAGGGGACTTTATATGTGTGGCCCGGTTTCTGACATGCCGCAGACCGAGGGTTGGGGACTTCTGTTGTAGACTGCAGCCCTATGTGGTTTCCAGAGGTGGGTTCCTACCAGTTCGCACCTATTTGGTAGAACCGGTTCGTCAAATCTACCGAACCGGTTAGAAGAGGTTCCACCAGTGGACCCGGAAAGCAGGCCACACCTACAGAAGAGGTTCCAAAATGTTTTGAAACCCACCACTGGTCCTTGGATATGATTATTCTACACTATCATGCTCATATTTATAAAACTCAGTGCCTCTGTGAAAGGTAAGGATGACTACTGCGTTTGTGGTGCAATCAGAACATTGCGTGTGTTGAAGTTGTTTTAACGCAAACCAAAGATGCCTTTTAAAAAAGAAGTTTGCATCATATTCTTATGCATGCCAGTGCTGTGTGTGAGGTAATTTAAGGTGGTTCTGACAAGTGTCGTCGGCATCTTCATATCCGGTCACATGGACGGCAAGCCACTCCCATCCGGTCACATGGGCAGCAAGCCCCTCTCACAAAGGAGGCCACACCCACAGAGTAGGTTCGAACAATTTTGAAACCCACCACTGGTGGTTTCATTGGGAAGATGCGGAGCAGACCTCAAATCACATTTAGGTGACTTCAACGTTAATGTTCCTGAGATCAAACCTTTATTGCACAAGTTTGCAATGATAACAAATGGATCATACGATCATTTGCATTTGCAAATATCAGACTACTGAAAAGAAATTTTATTTAAATAAGAAGGTTAAAAAAAAACACGAGTAAGCTGATTGTTTACCTCTAGTCCACAGAAACAATTTGCAAATCAGGTTTTATAGTCTATCAATATGAAATAACCAAACTGACTGGAGAGAGGGATAGATCCGTTTATTACATACAATGTATGTGTAAGATGCTTAGGGGTCTCCAGCTGGAAGAGTTTTCCTCAAACTAATGAAAATTGTGGTGCCCCATTGGTGTACCTGAAAGTGGCAAAATATATTTTCTAGAGACCATCACCATCACTCTGAGTTTAACTTGGTTACCAACTGACAATCAAAGGCGTACGAGCAATTCTACCTTATGATGCCTCCATGGCATCCCAAAGACCCATTAGATCGCACAGGGTCGGCCTCCTCCGGGTTCCGTCTACCAGCCAATGCCATCTGGCTACCACCCGGGGGAGGGCCTTCTCTGTGGCAGCTCCGGCCCTTTGGAACGAACTCCCCGCAGAGATCCGGACCCTCACCTCTCTCCAGGCCTTCCGAAAAGCCGTTAAAACCTGGCTGTGTCGGCAGGCCTGGGGTCGATGAGTTCCCTTCCCCTCTCGAATCGTGTGGCTGTTGGTTGTTTTTAAATGCTTGTATTTGTAGTTTTTGTGTTTCCCTTCCCCCCTTGGGTTTGTGAGCCGCCCTGAGTCCCGCTGGGAATAGGGCGGCATATAAATAAAACGAAACCTAAACCCATGGCGTCTCTTTTTTACAGGAAGAATATTTTTGGCTCTAAATCATGGGACCCCGTTTCTCCAGGCAACATTGTCTTCCTGCAGTTCCAGAGGACCTATCGAGCCGTACTGTGCACTGAACTGAAAAAGCCATTGGTCGTCAGGGACGTCCCATCTGCTTTGCTTCAGTCGCACGAGGTAAGCGAGGAACAATACTAGGGTCGAAAGTTCTCCTGCATGATGAATGAAGATGGTTTTATTTGTAGGATTTATATTACCGCGAGTGTTTGCTTAAAACAGATCGGGTCTTCGGCCTTTTCAATGCAGGCCATTGGAAAGATTACATTCAGATCTCTGGTAAGTTCACTTGAGAGACCGCCTACTGCCAATTACCTCCACTAGGCCAATAAGATCCCATAGATTAGGCCTCCTCCGAATTCCATCAGCCGGTCAATGTCGACTGGCGACTACCCGGAGGAGAGCCTTCTCGGTGGCTGCTCCGACCCTTTGGAAAGATCTCCCCGTGGAGATTCGTACCCGCACCACCCTCCAGACCTTCCGCATAGCCCTTAAAACCTGGCTGTCCCGACAAGCCTGGGGCTAAGATTTCAACCCCACCCGAATAGTATGACTGTTGCGTTTTTTTAATGATGTACTGTTTTATGTGTGTATTTTTGTCTTGTACTCCCCTCCCCCTTGGATTGTGAGCCGCCCTGAGTCCCCCCAGGGAAAAGGGCGGCATATAAATAAAGTAATCCGTATCCGTATTAAGGCTTCTCTTTCTTTCTCTGATCAGACTTTTGAGAGGAATCCAAATTGGACTCTTTGAATACAGTTCAAAGCCGTGGGATGTAATTGGACTACACCTATTTTCCATTTAAGACTAACTTGCTACAGATGTTGAATGAATATAGCTATACCCTTTTCTTTCTTTTTTTCCCCCTTGGATTTTTATCATCTTGTCTCATGGCCCGTTTCCTACGGTAGGTATAAACCAGTGGTGGGTTGCTCATCCCGTTCCAAATGGTATGGTTGGAACGGGGCCGGCGGCGTCCTCGTGCACGCACGCAGTTCACACATGCGTCTTAGCGCCTGCGTGATGCTCCAACTGCTCGCGGAGAATCGCGCAGGCGCTGTATGTGCCATGCACCTGTGTGGAAGCGCAGAAGCCTTCAAAGACCAGTAAGGAGCGCGGGCGGGCGGGTGGGCCCTTCGGCGTTCCCGGAAGTTACTTACTTCCGGGTTCACTGACCAACTGGTCCGCACGGACCAGTTGAAACCCACCACTGGTATAAACTATCCATCTGGCTTTAGTAAATAATGTGATTAATTTGTCATTTCTTAAAGGGCCTCTGGAAAGGAAGCCCAACAAAATGGTTGAAAGAAAATTGTACTATTGCTGCAGTTTTAAAAAGAATTTACTAATTTAAGCAAATAGTTTTTAGCCTAGTGATTTACAGGTAACAATCACTTGTTCAGCAACTGTTCAGAGTTACAACAGCACTGTACAAGAGACTTATGACCAATCCTTGAAGCGGTGGCTGTTGCAGCATCCCTACAGCCACATGATCATAATTTGGATTCTGCGCAACCAGCTAGCAGTTATGACAGCCACAATGTCTTGCGCTCATGATGTGGCCATTTGTGGGCTTCAATCTGACAAGCAAAGTCAGTGAGGAAGCTGGCAGAAGGTCACAAATAGTGATCATGTATTGTCCCACCTAATGACTGTGCAGGACTTTCTTAACAATCACAACTGGAATAGCCAGTGTATGTTGGCACAGTCATCGGACATCAAGCCTAGCCATCATATCACTTAGTAACAGAGTTGCCAGTCCCAACTACCATTATTGGCGTGACCCGACAAATGTGCACACGACAATAGCGTGCCGACAAAACCGCGGTGAGAAAACCGCGACGTCATAAACGCGCCCACAACGCGCCAACAAAACCGTGCTGACAAAACCGCACCGACAAAAGCGCGATTTAAGGTAAGGGTTAGGGTTATTACGTGGTTTTCGTTGTTTTTTGATGGCGCGCATTTGTCGGCGCGCATTTGTCGGCGCGCTTCTGTGCGCATTCGCCGGTGTGATTTTGACCTTGCGGTTTTCTCACCGCGGTTTTGTCGGCATGCTTTTGTCGAGCGCACATTTGTTGGTGAACCCATTAATTGGCAAGAACTACCTGATAGTGCATCGTTAGTTGGGACAAAAGAGCCAGTTCTTCTGAAGCATCTTAAGATATTCTTGCTAGGTTGCTTGTAGATAATTCAGGCACCTGGAAAGAGCATTTGTAGGCCTCCTCCGGGTTCCGTCCACCAGCCAATGCCATCTGGCTACTACCCGGGGGAGGGCCTTCTCTGTAGCAGCTCCGGCCCTTTGGAATGAACTCCCCGCGGAGATCCGGACCCTCACCTCTCTCCAGGCCTTCCGGAAAGCCGTCAAAACCTGGCTGTGCCGGCAGGCCTGGGGTTGATGAGTTCCCCTCCCCTCTCGACTGGTATGGCTGTGTGATTTTCGTGTATTTTAATTATATGTACTGTTGTTTATGTTCCCTTTCCCCTTTGAGTTGTTCGCCGCTCTGAGTCCCTCCTGGAGAAGGGCGGCATACAAATAAACCTAAACTAAACTAAACTATGGGAAAAGGCAACACTTAAAACAGACTAAGAAAATAATAGTCCTTTTATTCCCTGTTGTTAATGAAAACCAGTGACTCTAATGGAAGAGAGCATTTATAGTTCAGGATTGAATTGTTAGGTTCTTGGTGCTCTCTGACAACTCAAATAAACAAGCTAATAGTAAACAACAGCCTGATTAAGGAACCACCAAGAACCACTCCCAGCAACATTGACATGGCAAGCCACTAGTATATAAAATAAGAGTAAATCCCACTCCCTTCTAGCACTGATGATATTACCTAGTTGGATAATGAAACATCTGCTAGAAAAGAACCAAATTTATAGAACATCAAGGATCCCATATCAATGACTCTGACATCTGTGTATCAATACAATAAATATTGTTTGCTTTAGCATTACTTGACAACCAGAAGCCATAACGTACTATATCTGCTTGCTACGTATGGCAGAAAAGTGATCTTGTAACCGGAAAGCATGAAATATAGGTTGAGGGAGAGAAAGAGAGAAATAACCTTATTTTCGTAAAGACAAAATAAAATTGGCCAGTCTTGTGAACCATAACTGCTGTGACACATTTCCTCACAAATTTGGGAAAACGTTTTGAAGCTTTGAAAGAACAGATATTAGTTTTTCCTTGGTGTTTGAAATAACTAGGGGTCATGTATGTTATTTGAAACAAAGACAAACCATCCTCTCCTCTCGTTATTATCTTCCCAAAAATGAGTTTCTGGCAGCATTTACTCACTGCATCTGAAGGTGAGGAATATGATCTGTGAAGGCTATTAACCAGTGGTGGGTTTCAAATTTTTTTAGAACCTCTTCTGTAGGTGTGGCCTGCTTTGTGGGAGTGGCTTGCTGGCCACGTGACCGGGTAGGAGTGGCTTGAAGACCATGTGACTGGTGGGAGTGGCTTGGCCATCACGTGACTGGGTGGGCATGGCCAACTTGTAAAATGTGGTGAAACTCACTTAACAACGCTCTTGCTTAGCAACCAAAATGTTGGCTCAGAAACTCTGGCATTTGAAGCACGCAAGTCTTAAAGCTGTCAAGTTACAAGACTCTCGCACCCCTACCCTTTAGAAAAAAACTCCCAGGGGTGTTCAAACTTGACAACTTTAAGACTTGTGGACTTCAACTCCCAGAATTCCTCCTCCAGTCATGTAGACTCAGGAACTCTGGCATTGAAATGTGCAAGATTTAAAGCTGTCAAGTTACAAGACCCTTGCACCCCTAACCCTTTAGAACCCCCGCCCCCAGGGATGTTCAAATTTGACAGCTTTAAGACTTGTGGACTTCAACTCCCAGAATTCCTCCTCTCGCTCTTCATCTTGATGATGTGCGGAGGGGCGGGGGGAGAAAAATGGAACTGTTTCTAAACGGCACGGTAGATTTATGGAGCCTCTTCTATAGAAGAGGTTAGAACTGGCAGGAACCCACCTCTGCTTTTAACTATTGAGTTATGGTTAGTCTTTAAGGTGCTGATTAACACAACTATGATGAGCCAAGGTGGCGCAGATGAGCCAAGGTGGCGCAGTGGTTAAATGCAGCACTGCAGGCTGACTGCTAGATCAGCAGTTCAGCGGTTCAAATCTCACCGGCTCAGGGTTGACTCAGCCTTCCATCCTTCCGAGGTGGGTAAAATGAGGACCCGGATTGTTGTTGGGGGCAATATGCTGACTCTGTAAACCGCTTAGAGAGGGCTGAAAGCCCTATGAAGCGGTATATAAGTCTACTGTTATTGCTATTATTATTGCTACTAGCTACTCCTTGGGAAAATGATTACATTTATAAATTATATTTCCCATTTATTTTTGCTTGCTAAATTGATCATAGGCTGGACTTTTAAAACAAAGATTAGAATGTCTTCTTCAATCGTGTTTTGAGTTATTAAGGTAGGAGTTTTCAAAATGCAGTGATGCATATGGGAAAAGAGGCTATGGTTATTATAAGAGAATGCAAATGAGGATTTTTCACAGAGAGTTGACATTTCTCAGACTTGTGGATTTCTTGTTGATTAGGTCATAGAAGCTGTATAATGTTTGCAGTGCAGTAATCAAAACTGATATGCTTTGAAAAGACAGAGTGTCAGCTACTACTCTAGACAGCTCGTAAAGAGACCATAAAAAGGCTGACAACATGATTAATAGACAATAAAAAATTAATGTCCTACTGAAAAGCAGAAGCAAACAAAAATGGTGGTAGTTGAATCCCTATTACATTTTATTGGGTTAACATAAAACAACAAAAAATTTCCCCAGGACAGTAGTTAGCCTCAGATTTAAAAGCTTGTTCAGACCTTGGTATATATTTTTTCACTTCTAGGAACGTTGAGCCTGTCTCAGTGGTGGGATTCAAATAATTTAACAACCGGTTCTCTGCCCTAATGACCATCTGGGTAGGTGGGGCTCGGTGGTCATGTGACTGGGTGGGCGTGGCCAACACAAGGTCACTCAGGTCGATGGGCGCTTCGCCTTAGCTGTTACAATGTCATAAGGGTTAACCGGAGAGGCAGTTTCTGTAAGCAGGTCAATAAAGATTAGGCTAGAAACAACACCAGAATGTTTCCTTCCTGCCTTCCTTACAGGATTAGCCCTGTAAAGTAGAAAAAAACAAAAGGAGATTTCTTCCAACAATCGGTTTTCTGAACTACTTAGAAAGTTACCAACCCGTTGTCCCGAATAGGTGCGAACTGGCTGAATCCCACCACTGGCCTGCCTATAGTATTATGCTTAATCCTGATGGGGTGCATTGCTTTGCCCAAATCTTGCGAATGACTGGCAAAGCACGCTGACCCATAGCACTTCTTTTTAGGAATCCAGGAAAACAGGCCTATTTTTATGAATAATGTAAGGTATATATGTAGCCTGAGAGGAAACTGGGATTATAATAACTTCCTTATCAGTTTAGTAAAAACTATTTCTTCTAGCTATAATTGATAGGACAGGTATTTATTTATTCACCAGATTACTTTATGCAACCTCTAGTTTATTCTCTAGAGAGCCAGTGTCAGCGTTCCAAGTATCATGTAGAATTAAATCAGAGTCCAAGGCAAAACGATCCTTAAAGTTCCAATTTAATAAAGCAGACATCTTAGCACATCTGTGTTAATCCCAATTCTGGAAATGACATCAGAATCCCACCCAGTTAAAAGTTCATGATCTTATCCCCACACCCACAATCCATCACATGGTCCAATCTTATTCTTCCACGCTGGCATCTCCACCCAGCTGCTTCCGGTCAGATGTAAAAGTGCAGAGACAAAAGATGACCTTGGCTTCTAGTAAAGAATGAAAACAATACATTCCACAATCCTATTCCTGTCTATTCCCCCCTCCCATCAACTCTACTAATGAAACAGCATAATGAAATAAGAGAAAGTGTGGCAGGCCAAAATTCTAAAAGGAATATAATTGCAGGCCTTACAGCCAGTTTGGAGTACTGGTTAGAAACTAGGAGACCATGATTTCTAGTCCATCGTAGGCATGAAGATGGACCAGCCATCCACCAGCTGGATGACTGTTGACCAGTCACTCTCTCTCAACTCCAGGAAAGAGGCAATGGCAGTCTACTTCCCAAAAATATTTCCAAGAAAACCACAGATACTTGTATGGTCAGTTTCCTGGAGTCGACACTGCAGTGGTGGGTTTCAAAAATTTTTGGAACCTACTCTGTGGGTGTGGCCTCCTTTGTGGGAGTGGCTTGCCAGCCATGTGACCTGGTGGGAGTGGCTTGCTGGCCATGTGTTCTCTCTCTCTCTCTCTCTCTCTCTCTCTCTCTCTTTCCTTCCTTTTGTCTCTCTGTCCCTTTTTTCTTTTTTCTTTCATCTCTCTCTCACTCATTTTCTTTCTTTCTTTCTTTCTTTCTTTCTTTCTTTCTTTCTTTCTTCCTTCCTTCCTTTCTTTCTCTTTCTCTCTGTGTCAGTGTGTGTGTGTGTGTGTGTGTGTGTGTGTGTGTGTGTGTGTGGCAATGGTGGGTTTCAAAAATTTTTGGAACCTCTTCTGTAGGTGTGGCCTGCTTTCCGGGTCCACTGGTGGAACCTCTTCTAACCGGTTTGGTAGATTTGACGAACCGGTTCTACCGAATAGGTGCGAACTGGTAGGAACCCACCTCTGCAACACTGACACAAAAAACACATACAATAAAACCCAATTCCCCCTCTCCCTCATTTTCTGGCAATCAATGTATAGACCTTGTGGAAAGGAAGCAGGATCAGATGAGGAATCCACTCCCCCCCCCCCTTTGGTCTCTTCTTCCTTTGCACAAAACTACAGCCAGGAATATTAGGAGAATTCCTTAGATTAGTCTTATATGCATGTATAGAAAATAATTCTTTTATTTGTTGCATTTCCCAAGTTAATCAGATTACTCGCTGTGGCTTCATTCTAAAGAGGAAGAAAACATGGTACTTAAATGTTTAACCTGTCTCCTTCTCCCATATTTCTTACCCACACAAAGAGTTTTCTGGTTGTGTGAGGAATGTGGATTGTCGTTTTTTGTAGGTCAGAATTCATGTCCGTTGCTGTGGAATCAATTTTGCGGACATACTGGCCTGCCAGGGTCTTTACCAACATCAGCATCCCCTCCCATTCATCCCAGGTGAGTGAAAACATTTTCATGGTGTCTGTGTTGTGAAGAGCCCTAACATAAAAACAAAATCTCCACCCTTTGCTAGATCAGCCTTCTCCAATAGATGTATTGGAATAAATTTATCCAGTGATAGAAAATGCAGTTTAACCTCCTGACAGTGTCATGTTGGAGAAAGCTGATATGAATTCCCTTTCTATTCCTAGATTTCTTTTTTTTTCGTGATAATTTTTTTAAAATTTTAAACACATAAGCACATCAACAAAAACAAACACATAACTTAAAAACAACATAGGAACAATAAGTTCCATCGTATATCATACCACAGTTCTGAATCGGTTTCTTTGCAGTTAGTGTTTTCCCTACTATACATTTCTATCTTTCATTCATAATCTCCTTATTTGTTATCCATTTTTATGTACATTTCTTTATTTATTTAAACTTAGCTACTTATGACCAAATATTATTTACCTATATTATGCTTTATATTTTTACTGTCATTTATTCTCTTACATACAGATTATAGATATACATTCACATAATTATTCTTTTTCTTTGCCATTCTTACATTATTATTATTATTCCATTTGATATTCCTAGATTTCTTAATGAGAACCCTGCTTTGTAAGAAGACTATGCAAATTTCAGACATACATTTTTTTATCTAAGATGTAACCCCAATACATATAGATAACCTACATATAGACTTGAAAGTGGAAACATTCGACTCTACCCACAATGGAGGAATGGTTGGTGAACTTGCAGAGATGGCTAAATTAACTTCCTTGATCATAGAAAAGACAATATCTATATTTATGGTTGGTTGGGAACCTCTTTTAGACTTGTTGCATGAAATGGGGAAAAATAGACATGATTTGTTCTGGTGATTAGGGGGAAAATGGATGATAGGAAAGAAAAAAGCAGCTTTTTATATAATAGCAATAGCAATAGCAGTTAGACTTATATACCGCTTCATAGGGCTTTCAGCCCTCTCTAAGCGGTTTACAGAGTCAGCATATCACCCCCACAGTCTGGGTCCTCATTTCACCCACCTCGGAAGGATGGAAGGCTGAGTCAACCTTGAGCCGGTGAGATTTGAACTGCTGAACTGCAGATAACAGTCAGCTGAAAGTGGCCTGCAGTACTGCACCCTAACCACTGCGCCACCTCGGCTCCTTCTAATCACAGAATAAGAGATAATTTTGTAATCATGTTTGCTGTAGAGGCAATCAGAAGCTTCTTTTTTTTCCTATTTTTTTATTTCTTCCTGCATATAAGGTTTTTCCTCTTGTTTTCCCTATCTTTGTTCTTTCTATTTTGCATTAGTTGGGGGCTTGATTTTCATTTTCTTGAAAACTTAATAACATTTATTTAAAAAAAGATAAATATAAAAACAGGATTAAAAAAATGATAATAGTATTAATATTTTGTTCCATTTAAAAATATATTCTTTATTGTGCTCATGGTGACCTCTTCTGGCCAATTCTCTGCAATGATTATATATCAGTTGTTTTAGTATGGGATACACAGAGAGACAGAGACAGAGAGACAATGTGTATATACATATATACATGTATGTGTGTGCATATTGTACATACAGTATATAGGAAGAGGGGGAGGAATAATGTAGAATCCATTAGTGGTCAAGAAAAGGCATAAATGTGTGCAAAATTTCAAATTCTCCAGAACCCTTCAGATGAGATAAAGTAAAATGTAGCAGTTGGGAGGAAATATGAAAAAAATATCTCCAAATTAGGTCAGATAGACCTCTAAAATCCACATTTGGAGCCTCAAAATTGAATTTCGAAACTGAATGCATTGGTCACCAAAAGATGATGGGACAGATGTCTCAGCAGATACCAATACTTGGCCAGGCTTGTTTTAGCTAAAAAACTCAACAAAGTAGGACCTGGCTGGTATTCGAATGGGAAACCATCAGGAACTTCCAGGATCCCAGGTTACATAAGAAAAATGAAAAACATCTCAGTAAGAAACAGCGATAACATTTTCTTACTGCCACAAAGATAATTATATGTCAGTAAGCCACTCAGAATCATTGGAGCTGCAAGATAGGTGGCAAATAAATTTGATAGCTAAATAAATAAGAGTCACCAAGATTTTGACCAGAAAAAGCTGATACTCAGAGTATATTTAATATTACAAGGCAAAGAAAAATACTAATCTTGCTGTCCTTGCATCTCCTGAAAACATCTATAATTCAGATCTGTTCCTTTGGCTTAAATCTTTTGCTAGACAGAAAAGAAGTTTATTTTCCTTGTTACCAAGTCTGCGTTTTTACTCTACATGTAAGGTGATTGCTATTAGTGGGGAAGTAACTGATGATAGATGTGACAACTAGTGTGGAACTGACTGATGATTCATGCAATAACTTTGTGTTATTATAGAGATGATGTTCTGTTTTAGGAATGGAATACTCAGGAGATGTGGTGGAGACTGGGAAAGCTGTCACCAACTTCAAAGAGGTAAGGAAGATTATTTGGAATAAGCTTTAAAGGTGATCTTGTTATGCAAAGTTGGTGTACTCCTGGCCTAAGAAAAAAGAATATGGAAATTCCTTCAGTAGTTGCTCACAGTTGTAATCTGTGAACTAGGACAGCAAAAGAACGAGAAGAGAATATGTATAAATGCGCATGATTTCTTTAAAAAAACGCACCAATTGTAAAACAGACTTACCCAGTATTTTCACTCTGAAAATAACTAGGAAGAATATTGCTCATATATCCCAAATGGATTTGAACTAATGTATTCATAATAGTATAGATTTTTAGTACTCTTTATTGTGTTAATTTTTCAGCAACAATAGTTTCCCCAAATGCCATTGATCCAACGAAAAATTAAAATTAATCTTTCCGTGGTTTTTTTTTAATAGCAAACCTAGCAACGAACTCTAGAAACTGAAGCATTGTCATATTGTATATGTCTTAAGAAAAATGAACATGAAACCAATATTATTTATTGTATTTTTGGACAACTTTTCTGACTTCCCAATAGGCTTTGAGCAAAAATAGTTTTATGAATTTGTTGCCAATTATACAATAGTAGCAATATATGTCATTTTGCTTGCACTTTCATTAACTAATTCTGGAAAGATAATATAATGCAATTTTAGTCAAATACAGTGTCACTTGTGGATTATCCTCATGTTCAGTTCTTTGATGATGAGCTGAAATAAATTTTAAAGGGATTCTTTACCACAGAGAGTCGCAGTGAAGCTCATCAATTTCTAATCTCACATTTTCAATGTTTTGAAATATTCAAGAGACTCTGTCATTAGAGTTTTATGTAATATTGATGAGATTCCCTTTATATGAAATTAAGTAAAATTCCTTATTCTTCAGATACTCCACATTGTAGCTGTAATAAAAGCTTACAAATCTTGGTTAACTTTATCCATTTGGAGCCAAGTGGGAAATTGTGACTAATCTTTCTACAAAATGTTTTCAACAATAACAAGATTTTTAACTATCAACCTTGCTCAGAGCTTCTGGAGCATTCCTTGGAAGAAATGCTTGGAAGATACCAAGATCTGTGTCTGACAAATCGTTACACTGATGGTATAGCATTCAGAATGGTTTATAACTTGATTCTTTCTAATGTACAATTTTGTAAACATTCATTCATTCATTCATTCATATGTCCAATCTAAGATTCACGTAGTGAAATGCTGATTAAAATGTTGATATTTTGGGTCACCAAAATATTCCAAAATGTGCGCTCGACAAAATCACGCCGACGAAACCGTGGTGAGAAAACCACGAGTTCTAAATCACGCCGACGAATGAGCACAGAAACGCGCCGACAACAGCGGGCCAACAAAAGTGCGCCTTAACAAACTAGTAATAACCGCGAGTTCTAAACCTAACCCTAAACCTAACTCTAAACCTAACCCTAAACCTAATCCTAAACCCTAAACCTAACCCTAAAGCTAACCCTGAACCTAACCCTAAATCTAACCCTGTACCTAACCCTGAACCTAACCCTAAACCTAACCCTAAACCTAACCCTAAACCCTAAAGCTAACCTTAAAGCTAACCCTGAACCTAACCCTGTACCTAACCTGAACCTAACCCTAACCCTAAACCTAAACCTAAACCTAACCCTGAACCTAACCCTGAACCTAACCCTAAACCTAACCCTAAACCTAACCCTAAACCCTAAAGCTAACCTTAAAGCTAACCCTGAACCTAACCCTGTACCTAACCTGAACCTAACCCTAAACCTAACCCTGAACCTAACCCTAAATCTAACCCTGTACCTAACCCTGAACCTAACCCTAAACCTAACCCTAAACCTAACCCTAAACCCTAAAGCTAACCTTAAAGCTAACCCTGAACCTAACCCTGTACCTAACCTGAACCTAACCCTAACCCTGAACCTAACCCTGAACCTAACCCTGAACCTAACCCTGAATCTAACCCTTACCTTAACTTAAATCGCACTTCTGTCGGTGCGTTGTTGTGGGCGCGTTGTGGACGTGTTGATGACGTCACGGTTTTCTCACCGCGGTTTCGTCAGTGCGCTTTTGTCGTGCGCACATTTGTCGGGTCACGGATATTTTAAATATGTTCTACTTGTTTAGATATGTTTTTAGTCCTTGGAAAAAGGGGGAAAGTGCCAATTTTTCTCATCCTTATGGTTCTCTGATGATGCTTTTGGACAGGGGGACTGTGTCATTGGTGTGACTGATGGAAAAGCTCTGGCCGAAGAGTGCATTGCAAATCCAAAGGTATGAAAAAAATACCCACCCTCCGGTATTTTTAAAATTATTTTCAAAAACCAAAAATATAAATATGTAAGAGAATAAAGAGGATTACATGAATATTTATCACTCATAATTTATTCAGTAAATTTTGTTTACATATTCAAAAAATTAAGTTTAGCTCACTTTGCCTAATTTTAAAAGAGGAAAGAACAATGGGAAGAGTGCATATATGGAGTAACAAAAGAAACACAATTTCTTTTGTCGTCTTGTCAAAACCTCAAGTGATAGGAAGCTGATCCAACAGAAAAAGAGTTTTTACTATCATAGAAAAATTAGAAGAAAATGAGTGTTCTTCCTATTTGTAAAATCAACCTATTTACAATTGTAAGATCGCACAGAAGTAATTTCCTCTGTCCTGTTGGTTAAGGTGGCAACATATTTAAGATTGTGTATCTTTGGAAAAATTGTCTTTTAAACTGTGCTACATCTCATACTGTTGGTTAATTGGGATTGTCACTTGTGTCCTGAAATCCTTTATTGCAGAAAATAAGTTCCAAGAATACTACTGTATTTTTCGGAGTATAAGATGCACCGGACTATAAGACGCACCAAGATTTTGAAGAGGCAAATTAAAAAAAAAAGTTTTTGCACTCTGCAGACCTCTCAAAAACGGCCTGTTTTTCGTGAGAACGGGCCTGTTTTTTGTCAAAAAAAAAGGGCATGCATAGCCTTTAGGAGACTTATAAAGTGCTTCGGGGGCTGCAGGGGCAAAATGTTTTGCCCTCCCCAGCTCCCAGGACCACTCTGGAAGCCTCCTAAAGGTTATGCAGGGCCATTTTTGCAAAGGGGGTGGGGTTTGGGGAAACAAAAACTGCTGCATTCAGTGTATAAGATGCACCCAGATTTTCACCCTCTTTTTTGAGGGAAAAAGGTGCGTCTTATACTCTGAAAAATACATTAAGTTCAGACGGCTCATGATGCTTTTGTTCAGGATTTTATTTTATTTTATTTTTCGAAAGCTGCTTTGGAAAATCCCCCAAGGAGTATCTTATGAACAAGCTGCAGCACTGCCTGCTTCATATGGGACAGCCATCTTGGCCTTGAAATATAGAGCACAAACACAGCTAGGGTGAGTAGAAGCCCAACAATAGTACCACAAAGTCTTGTTTGGTCAACAAAGTTCTGGGTTGTGTTACAATTATATAACAATTGGTGGCTATCTTGAGGCTTTCCATGTATGGAAGATACCAAGATCATTAGACTGATTGCATATCATTCAGAATTGTTCCATTATTTCAGTTTATAGTCTGATTTGTTCTAATGTACAATTTTGTAAATACTGTAGATGACTTTTTGCTTTAGTTTTAATATGTTGATATATTTGATGTGCATCGGATTTGAAGTAAATGTTTTTTTCCTAATAAAATGGACTGCTAAGAATTAGGAATTGTAGGAGTAGTTGTCCAAAAAGTTGGCTGCTTCCTTAGTTATATCACTTCTATCTGAAGAAATTAGAAGACATATATTGTACCCTTATAACCAGAGGTGGGTTCCTACCAGTTCGCACCTATTCGGTAGAACCGGTTCGTCAAATCTACCGAACCGGTTAGAAGAGGTTCCACCAGTGGACCCGGAAAGCAGGCCACACCTTACAGAAGAGGTTCCAAAATTTTTTGAAACCCACCACTGGTCCTTGGATATGATTATTCTACACTATCATGCTCCTATTTATAAAACTCAGTGCCTCTGTGAAAGGTAAGGATGACTACTGCGTTTGTGGTGCAATCAGAACATTGCGTGTGTTGAAGTTGTTTTAACGGAAACCAAAGATGCCTTTTAAAAAACAAATTTACATCATATTCTTATGCATGCCAGTGCTATGTGTGAGGCAATTTAAGGTGGTTCTGATAAGTGTCGTCAACATCTTCATATCCGGTCACATGGCGGCAAGCCACTCCCATCCAGTCACAAGGGCGGCAAGCCACTCCCACAAAGTAGGCCACACCCACAGAGTAGGTTCGAACAATTTTTGAAACCCACCACTGCTTATAACCCACACATTCTCTGTCTCTCCCTTCAGCCAGTAAGGTAGTCATGGACAAAGAAATACAGATTTAGGACCGGCCCTGTGGAACGATCTACCTGCAGAGATCTGGACCCTTACCACTCTCCCGGCCTTCCATAAAGCTGTCAAGACCTGGCTGTTCCGGCAGGCCTGGGGCTGTTGATTGATATCCAGCCCCGTTTAGATGGAATGGGTGACATGAATTTTAATTCTGTATTTTTATTTTTTTATCTCTATTTTTTAAAATTAAATGTTTCTTGTCTGTTGTGAGCCGCCCAGAGTCCCTATGGGAGTGGGCGGCATATAAATTCTAATAAACTTGAAACTTGAAACTACCGGTACTAGGTCAGTCTTGCCCAACTTTATGTCCTCAAGATAAATTAGAGATCCTTCTGACTTGCTTTTTTTACTGCTTTTTCCCCATAAAACAGCCTACAGAAATTTGAAACCAAATCCCTAGAGCTTCTCTGCCTCATCCTGCAATACTACATTCTAACCACTGCGCCACCACGGCTCTATGGTCAAATGGTCAATCCATATTAATTGATAAACTACTAAAACTCTTGTATCTGTAACCTTTAACTGGGTGAAATGGTGCATCATGGGGAAGAATTTTGTCAACCAAGTACCTCAACTACCCTTGAAAAGTGTTTGGAGACTACAGCTAGTCCAGAATGCAGCCGCGCAAGCAATATTGGGTGTACCGAGATACACCCATGTTACACCTGTCCTCCGCGAGCTGTAATGGCTACCAATTGGTCTCTGGACGCAATTCAAGGTGTTGGTTATTACCTTTAAAGCCCTACATGGCTTAGGACCAGCGTATCTGCGAGACCGCCTACTGCCACACACCTCCCAACGGCCGATAAGATCACACAGATTGGGCCTCCTTCGCATGCCGTCAGCCAGACAGTGTCAGCTGGCGGGCCCCCGGAGGAGAGCCTTCTCTGTGGCTGCTCCGACCCTGTGGAATCAGCTACCCACAGAGGTCCGGACCTTACACACTCTCATGGCCTTCAGGAAAGCTGTTAAAACCTAGCTGTTCCGGCAGGCCTGGGGCTGTTGACCTTATTGTTAAGGTCCAGCCCCGATTAGAACGAATGCATGTTGTGAATTTTAAACTATTTTTATTCTTTTTTGCTTCTTTTTTCTTTCCTCTCTGTAAGCCGCCTGGAGTCCTTCAGGATTGGGCGGCCTATAAATTTAATAAATAATAATAATAAAAAAATAGGCGAATGCATCCAAAATATGAGACCCATGACCCCTGTGGAATTGAAATTTGGCAAAGTTTACAAAATATTTTGACATAAAATTCATCATAAAGCATTTTATGACCTAATACCAAATGTCATAAAATATTTTATGCGGTTCTGTCGTTTGATGAGTGCTATATGGTTCATTGTGGGCTACTTTCCAGAGAGATACAGAAATCTCTCTGAATGTCTCCGTGAAGTTTTAAGAACTTTTTAAATATATTAGAAGCTCTGCCATCGTTGAAGGCATTGAGGAATCTAGTAAGGAAATATCTCTGAGACAATGATCCGAAAGGTCACGGCTTGTCTACCAAAGAATGAAAATGTTACAACAGGAAAGAGAAAAGCATACAATGCACCAGGTCACCAGGGGCAATGTGCTTATCAGTTAGAGAAGGCATTTCACACAATGAAGGATATTGGTTAGGACTGGAATTCTAACTGAGGAAACTGCCAACTATGTCCCTTAAAATGTATGGCTGTTAAAGCTATATGAAGAACAGAACAGCATAAATCTATTCCAGATATGTGCTAAGGCTGTGCTGTGGCAGGCCCAGATTTAGGGCACATGACTTTTTGTCATCTATGGAAGGACTGGAAGGGAGCATAGGAAAATCAGCCTGATTTGATGGGTCTAATTTTCTTTATAGTGAGGCTAATAATGTAGATGGACATTGGGGTGGAGTGAAGTGAAGAAGTGTGTCAGATAGTCTTTTAATGTTTTAGATCAGGGATCTCCAAACTTTAAGCCTTGTGGACTTCAACTCCCAGAATTCCTCAGACAGTCATGCTGGCTGCGAATTTCTGGGAGTTGAAGTCAGGTCCTCAATATGCCAAGTTTGGAGGTCTCTGTTTTATTTTATTTTAATTTATTTTTTTAATTTTTATTTTATACACATAAGCACATCAACAGAAACAAACACGTAACTTAAAAACAACATAGGAACAATAAGTTCCATCGCATATCATACCGCAGTTCCGAATCGGTTTCTTTGCAGTTAGTGTTTTCCCTACTATACATTTCTATCTTTCATTCATAATCTCCTTATTCGTTATCCATTTTTATGTACATTTCTTTATTTATTTAAACTTAGCTACTTATGACCAAATATTATTTACCTATATTATGCTTTATATTTTTACTGTCATTTGTTCTCTTACATACAGTTATAGGTATACATTCACATAGTTATTCTTTTTCTTTGCCATTCTTATATTATTATTATTCCATTTAAAAGGTTATAAGGTATAATTTGGAATGCTTTGTTTACCATCCTTCACACCTGCTATGAGTTTAAGTTTAAGTTTAAGTTTTATTTTATTTATATGCCGCCCTATTCCCTAAAGGGACTCAGGGCGGCGAACAACTTAAACGGGAAGGGGAAACATACAAGTACAAAATAAACATATTAAAATGACCAACAACCACACCTGTCGAGAGGGGAAGGGAGCTCATCAACCCCAGGCCTGCCGACACAGCCAGGTTTTAATGGCTTTTCGGAAAGCAGGGAGAGAGGTGAGGGTCCGAATCTCCGTGGGGAGTTCGTTCCAAAGGGCTGGAGCTGCCACAGAGAAGGCCCTCCCCCGGGTCGTAGCCAGATGGCATTGGCTGGTGGATGGAATCCGGAGGAGGCCGGACCTGTGCGATCTAATGGGTCTTTGGGAAGTAATTGGCAGCAGGCGGTCTTTCAAGTACCCAGGTCCAATACCATGAAGGGCTTTATAAGTAATGACACCACCTTATTTTCTCTTTCTTTTCTTTTCTCCCTCCCTTCCTTCTCTACTTCCTTCCTTCCTCCTCTCCTTCCCCTTCTTCCTTCCCTTACTTCTCCCCCACTCCTACCCTCTGTCTTCTCCTTTCTACCCTCCTTCTCTTTTTCTCTCTTCCTCCCTCCTCTCCTTCTCTTTCTCCCTCTTCCACTCACCTCTCCTTACTTCTTTCTTCTTCCCCTAGGAAGTCTCTGTTTTAAATCATCAGCATTTAACACATCTCTCCAGTCTCAAACAATGCTTCTGTTTTTTTTTTGCAGAGAAACTGTTTTGGTGACTGCAGCTGCTGGTGCTACAGGGCTGGCAGTAGTAGATGTTGCAGCAAATGTCCTTAAAGCAAAGGTATTCCTTCTTTCACCAGTATTAGAATATATCTAAGCAATCTTCCAAATCAGACAAGGATGCTGAAACCTCTTGAAAAACATTTCACCCCTTCTGGTTTCAAATAATTATTTCCCCTTTAAAATCAGGTAACAACTAGGTTAACACACAAGATTCTACTCATAAAATTACCTTTCTTTATCAGACTGCAGTGTTCGGAGTTGCCATTCCTACAAGTGTTCCTTACTAGTTCACAACAGAGAACCTTGCAACTTCTTGAAAAGAAGTGTTCAATTATTCCTCTCCTAAACAACTCACTGCTCTATTCTAAAGGCTGGTCTAAAACTGCAGTGTGAAGGAAGAATAATTGAATTGAATTGGAATTGAATTTATTGCACTTATACGCCGCCCTTTTCCCCGGAGGGGACTCAGGGTGGCTCACAATCCAAGTCAGGGAAGGGGATACAAATAAGGGATAAAAAGACAAACAAAACAATACGCAATTTAAAAGCACACAACAACCATACCATTCGAGGGGGAGGGGGGGCAAAAACTCTTTAGCCCCAGGCCTGTCGGAACAGCCAGGTTTTAAGGGCTTTGCGGAAGGCCTGGAGGGTGGTGAGGGTTCGAATCTCATGGGGAGCTCGTTCCAGAGGGTCGGAGCAGCCACAGAGAAGGCTCTCCTCCGGGTGGTCGCCAGCCGGCATTGGCCGGCGGATGGAATTTGGAGGAGGCCTAATCTGTGGGATCTAATTGGTCTATTGGAGGTAATTGGCAGCAGGCGGTCTCTCAAGTACCCAGGTCCAATACCATGAAGGGCAGTTCTCCTCCCAATAAGCTTCCTTTGGAGAAAATGGCATTAATTTTACTTACGAAGAAAAAGAAGGGAAGAAACCAGAAAAATGCAACCAGACTAATCATCTTAATTTCCATCCAAATTAATGGTAGATGCAGCTCCCTCTAATCGATTGTGTGCTAAGTGTGTTGGCCATGGTGCCCAGAAATTATGGCGGATACATTGGATGGTTCAAAACTGGGGAACTTTAACCTCTGTTATAATGCAGCGATGTCAGTTGGAAGAATGTGCAGTTGTCTTTTGGGATTGCAGGTGATAGCAGCAGCAGGAAGTGATAGTAAATGCCATCTGGCTATCCAGAAAGGAGCTCTCGAGAGTGTGAATTACAACGAGGCTAGTCTGAAAGAAGAAGTGAAGAAGCTAACAGCAAACAAGGGAGTTGATGTGGTTATTGACACCGTTGGTGGAGACATCTTCAAGCAGGCATTGCATAGGTGGGCTAAAGCCATGATCTATTTCTTCTGGACAGTGAAATTTGACAAATTTTGGGGTCATGAATGAAGGTGAATATTATATGTGTCCCAGGATAGTGTTGCAGGATCCAATCACGAGGATCGGCTCCAGCATGAGTCTAAAAGCTTAAAAGACAAAACTTCTGGTCCCGGTGACTGACTTAGATTGGATTCTGCAACTTTTTGGTTTCTTAGGGCAAAACTGTAGTGAGTAGGGTGAAGGTGTAAAGGGTTTTGTACTTTTTCCTGAATTTGGTATGAATTTTACAGCAATTTTAGAAGTTCATCAAGGCTGTTTGATATAGATATATGTTACAATTATTTAATATAAGACTATTCTGACTTCATTGGATTAGCTATTTTCCACTTGAAAGTAGTTCAAATTAGGGCCATTCCTTGCTAGCCAGGCAAGGTGAATAATCATTACCTGCTTGGCAGTGATGTGCGGTGGGGTTTATGGCTGGTGAGGCAGCAATTCTTTTAGACTTGTGGACTTCAACTCCCAGAATTCCACAGCCAGGCATGCTCAGTTCCGATTGAAAGCGACAGCATTTGTTTTTCTCCTTTGCTAAATAAGTTTCCTTCTTTCTTTTTCTTTTTATTCTCCCTTCCCCTCCTTCCTCCCTCTCTCTCTCCCTCCCCCCCTCTCAAACACACACACACTCACAAAGTTGCACCAGGAGGATGAAGTTTGAATTCCTCCCCCTCCCTCCGACCCACACGTAACTTTTCCAGCTGTTTCAGAGAGGATTTCAACTCTGCTCTTGCCTGCCATCATGAAAAGAAAAAAAAATGTAAAAGGAAAAAAGCAAGAGCTGAGGTCAGGCTGAGCTAGTTGCTGCCAGAGTCAACGTGGATGACTCTGCTTAACTGTTTAAAAAAGCCTCTTAAAAAAGCACCCTCTACAGGAGGAGGCAGGAGAACAACGTGCCTCATCTACTTCAGGAATTTTTTGGCTTTTAACCCTTGCTTGAGTGATCATAAAAAGTCAGACTAGATGAGGCACGTCGTTCTCCTGCCTCCTCCTGTAGAGGGCGCTTTTTAGAGGCTTTTTTAAACAGTTAAGCACTAAGCAGAGTCACCCATGGTGACTCTGGCAGCAACTAGCTCAGCCTGACCTCAGCTCTTGCCTTTTTCCTTTTACATTTTTTTTCTTTTCATGATGACAGTGGTGAGGCTCTGCCTCCCCTGACTGCACATCCCTGCTGCTTGGAAACAAATTTGATTTGCCAAAATCTGAGCCTTCAGTGTATGGTTTCCAGTGCATGTGAGAACTAGTAGATTTTTTTAAAAAAGTAACTCAAAAGAGGGGAAGAATTGATTATAACTTTTTAACTCTTTAAAATGTTGAAATGCTTAATCACTTTTATCTTCCGTATCTGATTTTGATGTGGTGGGAGATATTTTCTTGATCATGCAGGATAATATCTGAAAATGTCTCATAAATTTTGAATATCTCCAATATCTTGCTCGCAATGTTCTATTCTTAGAAATCTTTTACTTATTGCATCCAAAAGTGGATGGAGAATCTGTGAGCTATTGCTGAATTCCAACCTGGAGCAGTTCCTGTCAGCATAGCCTAATAGTTGGGGATTCTGGCCGTTGTAGTTTAGCAACATAGCAATAGCAATAGCAACAGCAGTTAGACTTATATACCGCTTCATAGGGCTTTCAGCCCTCTCTAAGAGTCAGCATATTGCCCCCAACAACAATCCGGGTCCTCATTTTACCCACCTCGGAAGGATGGAAGGCTGAGTCAACCCTGAGCCGGTGAGATTTGAACAGCCGAACTGCAGAACTGCAGTCAGCTGAAGTTGCCTGCAGTGCTGCATTTAACCACTGCGCCACCTCGGCTCTTTTCTAGAAGGCCACTAGTTTTCCATTCCTGTATTACAGTTAGTCCTCAGTTTATAACCATTCATTTAACAGCAGTACAAAGTCACAATGGTGCTGACGTATGACCCATCTTCAAAGTTATGACCATCACACCACTCCCATAGTAACGTGATTGCAGTTAGCAATAGCAATAGCAGTTAGACTTATATACCGCTTCATAGGGCTTTCAGCCCTCTCTAAGCGGTTTACAGAGTCAGCATATCACCCCCACAGTCTGGGTCCTCATTTCACCCACCTCGGAAAGATGAATCAACCTTGAGCCGGTGAGATTTGAACCGCTGAACTGCAGATAACAGTCAGCTGAAGTGGCCTGCAGTACTGCACCCTAACCACTGCGCCATCTCGGCTCTTCAGTTAAGATGCTTGGCCACCAGCTCACATTTATGACAATTGCAGCAACTCGCAGTATGTGATCATAGTTTTAACCTTCCCAACCGACTTCTAATAAGCAAAGTTAATAGGAGAAGCAAGATCCTCTTAACAACCATGTGGTTCACTTAATGACCACATGATTTGCCCGTGATAAAAAAAAAGTCACAAAATGGAGTTAAGTCATGGGATGACTTGCTTAACAACTGCATCACTTACCAATTGGAATTCTGATCCCAATTGTGGTCATACGTGGAGGACTACCTGTAAATTGATTTAAACCAGGGCTGTCAAACTTGCAGCCTGTGGGCCAGATGTGTTACATGCTGACCATACCCACACCTGGTTTAGAGAAGGGGGAAAAAGTCCTGTGATGCCCTGCTTTAAATCCTTTGTTTCTGAAACCATCTAGCACTGCCCTCCCCACTCTTTGTATAATTGCATAGCAATGGCACATCTGCTCTTTCTCTTTAGAAAATAACCCTTTTGCTCTAATTGATGACTTGATGATTTCCATCCATTCAGGAATAAATTTTGACCCACTCAAGGAGTTACGGAGCTGCTATGTTAACTATTTGATCCAAGCATTAATCTCTGGATCTCTTTACAGTCTGGCTTTTGAAGGCAGAATTGTGGTGGTTGGTTTTGCTGGAGGAACGATACCGTCCATTCCAGCCAACATATTGCTTCTGAAAAACATCTCTGCTCTGGGACTATTCTGGGGCCGGTACCGGGATGAAAAGTTCCCAGTCTTCTCCTCAACCATTTCTTCAGCCCTTTCGTATTACCAAGAGGGTCAAATCCAGCCTCACATAGGAGGAGTGTTCAAACTAGAGGAGGTAAGGAGAAGAAGCTTGGCTTTTAACAGCTTTGAAGTTTTTGCAGAATTTCTTGGATTGTCCAATGGACAATCTTTATAACAATGAAAGAAAGGCTGTAATAAAATTGGGTGAATATATGTTTTTGCAGAATTTCTTGGATTGTCCAATGGACAATCTTTATAACAATGAAAGAAAGGCTGTAATAAAATTGGGTGAATATATGTCTGTATGTCCTGCTTCTATTTTCCAGGATTTATCTTAGGAGAAAAGTATAGCTCAGATTTATCACAGCTGCTTTCTGAATAGGACTAGAGTATAAACTGGCTTTCTGAATAAAAACTCATCCATAAATTTAAATGTTGCAGGTTACAGAAATCCAGTAATTTTGTCAGTATAGTGGGTGGCATAGGCAACCATTACCACAATGTTAGTTGAAGTTAAAGTCTTGGTATGGAGTAAATAAGTTTTTCCCAAAGGAGATATAGAGCAGATGGTATTAGCCACTCGTGACCCGTCAAAACCGCGCTCGATTAAACTGCGTCGCTGACATCATCAACAGGGTGACAACAGCCAGTGCGGAGAAAGAAGGGCGCTTTAAATAGTGCTTTGAAAGCAAGCCGATTCAACTTAAGGTAAGGGTTAGCTTTAGGGTTAGCTTTAGGGTTAGGTTAAGGGTTAAGGTTAGGTTTAGGGTTAGGTTAAGGGTTAGGTTTAGGGTTAGGTTAAGGGTTAGGTTTAGGGTTAGGTTAAGGGTTAGGATTAGGTTTAGGGTTAGGTTAAGGGTTAGGGTTAGGTTTAGGGTTAGGTTTAGGATTAGGTTTAGTGGGGTTAGGTTTAGGTTTAGGGGTTAATTTTAGGTTTAGGGTTTACAGCGTGCTTCTGTCTCCGCGCTGTTGTCGCCCTGTTGATGATGTCAGCTACGTGGTTTAGTCAGACGTGGTTTAGTCGAGCGTGGTTTTGTGGTGGAAACTTAGCCACTAGCAAAGACATGAAATGCAAGAATTTCCAATGTTGCATTTCCATTTTAGATGCAGGCAGGGATCTGAATGACTACAAATCCTTGCTCATCCATGAAATTTAGGGGGTTAAACTCTTATCTCTCAATTCGCAACTCTCCTTCTTATGAATATTAAGATGAAGCTGGTGCCTAGGATGTATTTTATGCCATACTCTTGAGGAAAAAAAAGGTAAAACTTGAAATAATATTGAAATGAGGTTTCTCTTTAAGAGGAATGCCTCCAAAGCTTTGCCATGCTAGCTTGCAGTTGAAAATAATGATGGAATCTTTCAGTTCATCCAATCTATTTATCACTAATTGTTTCTAATTAAGAGTCCAATTGCTTTTCATATCTCATTAAATACATGCAAATTTAGCTCCCACAATTAACTTGGGAAAAGCTTTAATGTTGGTCATTGTCTTTAATTATGGAAACCATTTTCTTTAAATAGTATCTTTAATTGGATTTTATCTAGATTCTTACATTCAGTTCCAGGGGGAAGTGGGGGGGGGGATTATTTCTGACTTTGCATAATTGTGACTTCCTATAAAATTTTCCAATCCACCAAACCAAGTTTCTGCTTTTGCCTAGTTTTATGCCACTGGGGATAAAAGCAAAACAATCTTATGTTTGCAACTTTCAAGGAATATACTTGGTGCCATAAAATGTACTTCTAGGATTAACATTTCACAGTCCAGCATTCCGTGAGCCTGATTCTGTGTTTATTGCATAGTGAATATACAAATGACACTAAATAGATTTACACCTCCAACTTTGTAACACTTTCAGTGACCCTTTCTTTGAATTGCTATTTAGGTAAACGAAGCCTTTGCACATGTGATTCAACGTAAATCTACATGAAAGATTGTCATCTCAATTCATTAAACCTCTTGGGAAAAATGTGTCTTCTGTGTTACTTCCTGCTGAAGAGAGAAGCTGTTGTCACTGAGTTCAAATCACTCAGCCTGTGACAGGCCCTTCTGGAGTACAGAAGAAACTTTCTAGCCAAGCAAACTCATTTATTTTTTTACCATTTCTCTAATGGGTCTTGGATGTCTAGACACCAACCCTCTTCCGGCCAATCACCACCGCTGAACCACAGCTAGCTTTCCTCCCCCATTGGCTCACTGCCAGCAATTGTCCACTGCCAATGGCTCATGGCCCTCCGCTCTCAGCCCTTTCTGCCTGCCCATTCCCTCGGGCAGAGTTTGACTCAGGTGTTTTGCTCCACAGGACAAATAATCACAAGCCACTTGAGTGGTGGGCAAAAGCCAGAGGTGGGTTCCTACCAGTTCGCACCAGTTCGGTAGAACCGGTTCGTCAAATCTACCGAACCGGTTAGAAGAGGTTCCCCCAGTGGACCCGGAAAGCAGGCCACATCTACAGAAGAGGTTCCAAAAATTTTGGAAACCCACCACTCTCTCTCTCACACACACACACACACAAACACACACACACAGACTCACACAGAGAGAGAAAGAGAAAGAAAGGAAGAAAGAAATAAATAAAAAAAGAAAAAAAAAGAAAGAAAAAGTGAGAGAGAGATGAAAGAAAAAAAGGAAAAAGGGACAGAGAGACAAAAGGAAGGAGAGACAGAGAAAGAAAGGAGAGAGAAAGAGAGAGAGAGAGAGAAAGAAAACACATGGCCGGCAAGCCATTCCCACCAGGTCACATGGCCAGCAAGCCACTCCCACAAAGGAGGCCACACCCACAGAGTAGGTTCGAAAATTTTTTGAAACCCACCACTGCTACACACACACACACACAGAGAGTCAGACAGACAGACTGACAGAGAGAGAGAGAGAAAGAAAGGAAGAAATAAATAAAGAAAAAAAGAAAAAAGGGACAGAGAGACAAAAGGAAGGAAAGAGAGAGAGAGAGAGAGAGAGAAAGAAAACACATGGCCGGCAAGCCACTCCCACCAGGTTACATGGCCAGCAAGCCACTCCCACAAAGGAGGCCACACCCACAGAGTAGGTTCGAAAATTTTTTGAAACCCACCACTGCTACACACACACACACACACACACACACACAGACAGACAGACAGACAGACAGACTGACACAGAGAGAGAGAAAGAAAGGAAAAAATAAACAAATAAAAAAAGAAAAAAGAAAGAAAAAGACAGAGAGAGATGAAAGAAAAAAAGAAAAAAGGGACAGAGAGACAAAAGGAAGGAAAGAGAGAGAGAGAGAGAGAGAGAGAACACATGGCCAGCAAGCCATTCCCACCAGGTCACATGGCCAGCAAGCCACTCCCACAAAGGAGGCCACAC
>NC_045551.1:9540414-9541469 GCF_009769535.1 Thamnophis elegans
ATACTCAATTTGCTTTATAGGGACATTAAAAACTGTTGCTAAGATCTACACGACATTTGCCAGTTTTTAAAATCCCCTTCTGCATCCTTAGAACTTACATCTTTCTCTCTTTCTGTGCTTTGCCATTTTAATATATAAGTCTGTGTAAGGAATGCTAAGAACATATTCTGGGCTGTAACAATTGGTCCTCATTTGAGTGCTTGTTATTGTCATTATTTTTCCTCAACCTACCCTTAACCAAATAATAAAGGTTTTCTCTATATATTCAGACCAACTGAGAAGGGATTTCATGAGCTCTGAGGAACCTTCCTTTTATGGAATAACATTCCAATTGAGCGTGACTAAATATATATTTACTTTTGAAAAACGTTTAAGTGGAGATACTATTCATTCTTAAATAAATTTTCCTTCCACCCCACATGAGATATTCTCATATTTCCTTCCACCCCACATGAATATTCAATATTTGTTGCACTGATTACCAACCTGGCTGGCTTTAAAAAGCATTGGACCTTTTCAATGGAAATCAATGGCTATTAACCTTGTATTGCCTCTAAACGCGGGATAGTGGGCATTTTTTGTCCCGTTGGTTGAGCCTTGTGGGAGCACACTACTCCACCAGATAGGCCAAGATTTCTTATGGTTTACTACTCAGTTCTAGCCTTGCCTCAAAAAAACAACCTAACTCTCCTTCAGTGCAAGAGGAATCCATAGCTATATATGCTGCCCTTCATCCATTTGCTCTGGTAAACAGTTGTTCCTAATCGTTTTATTTTATTTTTTTCATACTCCACAGGCTACTTCCATAAGCTGCCAGATATGACCACTAACAACCAGAATTGCTGTTCTTTTATAACACTTTCTAGTCTTGCATATTTTGGCAACTGGGATGAAATTTAGATTTAGATTTAGAAGGTTTATTTTATGCCGCCCTTTTCCCTGGGGGGACTCAGGGCGGCTCACAATCCAAAAAGGAAAGGGGGGAAAACAGACTTTTTACATATAAGACAATACATAATTAAAACACAACATTCATACCATTCGGGCGGGTTACA
>NC_045551.1:9541569-9579069 GCF_009769535.1 Thamnophis elegans
AAGGTCAGCAAACAGCACAACATCACTCATGCAGATTCAGCCCTGGATGAGCAAGCTGGCTTGGCAATGGTAATGAGAACCAAATTTACTTTCAGTCCAACATCTAAAGGGTAATGACATCAGCAACTCGGAGTGAGACAGCTGGGATGTTTTCAAGAAAGGCAATTCATAGACTCATCAACCAACTGCATTTACGGGAAAGCTTGCCTCTGGGAAACTCTGTCTCGGTTAACCAGCTTTGCAGCTCACAGCTTAGCCTCTTAAAACACTATACTATACCAGGTATCATGTATGGAATACCAGTCTAAAAACCGAAATCCTCAGATAAAGGGATGTGTCTCTACAGCGATCAAGATAAAGACTAGCAGGAGAGTTACCGGAGAATCTACATGCTCACTAGAGTTTTTCCAATCATAAAATAAGTAGCACGGATAGAGATTAAGCATCACAGAGTGAACATGATTAAAGGCTCCAAGCCAGCATAAAGTCGGAAAGGTTCTTTTTTCTTTTTTAAAGAGAGACATTTAAAAAAAACAGTTTCTCTGGCCTGAGTACCTGATGACATATTGGAGAATAACATCAAACGGAGGGAAAAAATAACAACAGCGCAGAACAGAGTGTGGAAATAAAATGGGATTGTTAAAATTTTACAGCCTCTGCAGGGGTTCATTACTGGAAAGGGGCTATAAGAACTAGTGGTTCCACACACTAACTCGACATCAGCACCAATGACACACCGGGGAGAATGTAATTATCTTTAAATAAGCTTGCCAATTCCTGGGGCTCATCAGCTTTCAAAATTATAAGATTTGGAAGAAGCTCTGCTGTTCTTTTAAGTACAGAATACTTAAATACAGAAAATTTGCAAGTGTAAAGAAAGGAATAAAGTCTGAGCCATCTATGCCTATTTTCCCTAGCCACAAGTAAAAGATGCAATCATAACTCCATAGATTGTTTAAATTACCTTTTGACCCAAAGTAACTATGAAAGGTCTCTTGTCTTTGTGTCTGACTTCAAATCTTTCAAGAAAAAAGAAAAGGAAAGATATTAATCTCACTGTTACTAGTCACTCCTCAATCTGTAGCCATTCAAATTTATTGCCTGCTCTTCTTTTAGCAATCTGAGTGGCCTCAATGGGAAATGGTGCTCTGAATTGAACTGATAAGGTTCCCTTACTTTCTTTTCCCTTTCTCCCTTGAGGAAATATCATTCTGTGATGATATCTGTAACTCCATCAAACATCCAAGAGCCAAGTTGGCACAGTGGGTAGAGTGCAGTACTGCAGGCCACTTCAGCTAACTGCTATCTGCAGTTCAGCGGTTCAAATCTCACCGGCTCAGGATTGACTCAGCCTTCCATCCTTCCGAGGTGGGTAAAATGAGGACCCGGATTGTTGTTGGGGGCAATATGCTGACTCTGTAAACCGCTTAGAGAGGGCTGAAAGCCCTATGAAACGGTATATAAGTCTAACTGCTATTGCTATTGCTATCCACATCTTCCTATCCCACTTCGCACCTATTCTGTAGAACCGGTTTGTCAAATCTACCGAACCGGTTAGAAGAGGTTCCACCAGTGGACCCGGAAAGCAGGCCACACCTACAGAAGAGGTTCCAAAAACTTTTGAAACCCACCACTGGTCCTTGGATATGATTATTCTACACTATCATGCTCATATTTATAAAACTCAGTGTCTCTGTGAAAGGTAAGGATGACTACTGCGTTTGTGGTGCAATCAGAACATTGCGTGTGTTGAAGTTGTTTTAACGCAAACCAAAGATGCCTTTTAAAAAAGAAGTTTACATCATATTCTTATGCATGCCAGTGCTGTGTGTGAGGTAATTTAAGGTGGTTCTGACAAGTGTCGTCGGCATCTTCATATCCGGTCACATGGGCGGCAAGCCACTCCCATCCAGTCACATGGGCGGCAAGCCACTCCCATCCGGTCACATGGGCGGCAAGCCACTCCCATCTGGTCACATGGGCGGCAAGCCACTCCCACAAAGGAGGCCACACCCACAGAGTAGGTTCGAACAATTTTTGAAATTCACCACTGTTGGGAAGGAATTGATAGGTGGGCAAAAATGCCAAATCCAGTCTGCCTATCCAGGCTGGTTGGGTGATGGAGCATTTTTCTTTAGGTATCTGTGGAATAAAAGATAAACCAAAGAAGTGGTTGATATACTTGATGGTGAGGGTTCAGAAGATATAATAGGTTAAAAGGGAGAAAGCTGAACTGCTTAATTTCTAATTTTCATTTATTTCCTCAAAAAGAAAATGGTCCTACCAGTGGTCCTATCCATAATGTAAAGGTCAGCAAGGAAATGCAGGTCAATGAATGAATTCAAAGCTCTGGGACCAGTTGGATTGCACTCCAAGGGCCAAAGGAACTCTTAGATGTGATCTCAGAACTACTGATTAAATTTTGAGGTCTCTGGGAGCACAGGGAAAGTGCTAGAAGACTGCAGAAGGGGTAGCAGTGTTCCATTCTTTGAAAAAAGGGAGAAAACGGACCCAGGATATTGGAGACTAATCAGTTTTATATCAGTATCTGGGAAAATCTTAGAAAGAATAATCAAACAGTGAGTGTGCAAGCACTTAGAAAGGAAAGAGGTGATTACCAGAGGCCAGCATGTGCTTGTTTAAAAAATAAGTCATGCCAGACAAACACTATTGCTTTTTTAAAACAAGCTAATTAGATTAAAAAGCCAAGGGAATGTTGAGGATGTCGTGTAGTTAGACTTCAGTAAGGCAATTGATAAAGCTGATTATAGCCTCCTTCTTGATTAAACGGATCAATGCAGAATAGATGTTCCTACGACCAGATGGATTAACAGTTGTTTAAACAAATATATATGACACATGGTCCTGAATGGATCTATATCTACACTGATAAAGATATGCAGTGAGGTATTCCAGAGTTCTTTCCTATGGCCCATATTCTAACATTTTCACATATACATAGCTGTTGCGGCCCAGCAGGAGCCGTTGGAGCTGCCACCAGACTCTGACAGCGAGGGGCCCTATGAGTCGGCTCTGGAGGATGTGGAGGATCCTGGACAGGGTTCCAACTCCGAGCAGGGTGCAGAGAGGCTGGTTGGCTACCAGGTGGCACCTGAGCCTTGGACCAGTGGGGAGGAGACAAGGGAGAGTGATCCAGAAACCAACAGTGAGTTGTTCTGGGATACAGGCCGTCGAAGAGCTACTCGGGGGTCAAGAACAATTACATAATTACAGGAGGTAATTACGCTCAGCTGATGGTCATTAGGCTCCTCTCCAGACTATAGGAAGTGATGCAGCACCAGTTCTGACTGTGACAATATAAGAAAATGTTGGGTAATTGGAATTTGCAAAGAGTGACAAAGATGGTGAAAGGCTTGGTAAAACCTATGAAGAACAGTTAGAGTCATTTGTTTTGTGAAACAGGCAGCTATATAGGCAGGCAGGCAGGCAGGTAGGTCCTGCCCTATGTTTAGCCTAAAAAAGATAAAGCCAGGGAGAGCTGCAATACTGTCACAGAGAATAGGGTGTGGATATATTCTTCGTACTGCCAGAAGGTAGGACAAAAACCAGTGAGTTGAAATTTTTACAGAGATTCCTACTTAAAATTAGGTGAAAGTCTGCCTCCTGCTCAGTCACTAGAAGTTTACAAATCCTCCTTCTTTAAATACTGTAGAAAGTGTATCAGTTGGTTACAAAAAGGCTTTTGTGCATCTCTTCCACCGTCATGAAATATAATTCATATTAACTCTAATATCTTAACTCAGATATTTATTATATTACCATCATCATACCTCCACTTTTATTTGACTATAATTATTTAAACGTCCTTCATCTAAAATATACCAAGATTTATAAAATCCCCCATTAACATTGTATCCTCATATGTTGTTTTAGCTAAACATCCATAATATTTAATACCGAAATTTTCTAATCCTCCATATATATAGTTTATTATCGTTATCCTTTCTTTATTTAACTATATCCTATATCATAACATTTTCCCCTTATAAGTTAAAACTTAGCTGTGTCTAATTTTGTTCTTTTTATTGTTATTGTTATTAATAACCTTTATATATATTCCAAGAATATTTCTAACCTTCTCTTCACAAATAACATTCAATATTCATATCCAATTATTACTTATCATAACAGCTCAACATTGTATACATTACTATCATTATCAATTTTTATTTAACTATACCTATTATCACTGAATTTAACAAAGTTTAGCTAGTTTTAAATTATACTCTTCCATCTATCAACCTGTATCTCTCCAATAGTAAAACAGCTCAGTCACTAGAAGTTTTGAAGCAAATGTTGGACAGCCATTTGTCTAGAATAGTAATAGCAGTGGTGGGTTTCAAAAATTTTTGGAACTTCTTCTGTAGGTGTGGCCTGCTTTCCGGGTCCACTGGTGGAACTATTTCTAACCAGTTCGGTAGATTTGATGAATTGGTTCTACCGAACTGGTGCGAACCGGTTGGAACCCACCTCTGAGTAATAGGGTTTCTGGTCTGGAGCAGGGAGTTAGACTAGCATATCTTTTTGGCCCTTTTAAGCTCTGTTTCTATGAAGGAGCACCGTCCTATAGGTTGAACTGAGGGCATTTCTCGGTACATTGGTGAAATGCTAGGGTATTAACAAGCAAACTAGAGAGCCATATTTGCAGCAAAGCAAGGAACTTCCTAGTCAGAATTGTATTGTGCTTTACAGGCAATGACATCATGTTGACATGTGGCTAGGGATCTGAAGCTGAACAGAAATTGTGACTGCTATTTAGTGCCAATGAGTTCACCTGGAGATGCAAAGATAGAAAGAGGTTAAAAGCCAAGCTGTTTGGAGACTGAGAGCAGTGTTTAATTCTCAGGCTGTTGTTACAGGGAATGAAATCTTGGGAAAAGAGGGCAATTGTCAGCCTCTGTTTTGCTGCTTGCTTTCGGCTGCCATGGAAACGGGGAGGGAGGGCATGGTATTTGGGTGAGGGAAATAATCTGTACAGGAGTTGTTACTCCTGTAAATTGGGAGTTGTTAATTGGGAGTTGTTCTCACCATCTATTGCGCATGTGGAAAGGAGGGGAGTTTCCCGCCAAGGCCAACTGTCCGGGCATACCAACCTGATGATGATATTAGAAGATGTCTCCCACCTGACAGCTGTGGAGATATTGGATTGGACTATGGGCTGGGGTTAGCAATAGCAATAGCAGTTAGACTTATATACCGCTTCATAGGGCTTTCAGCCCTCTCTAAGCGGTTTACAGAGTCAGCATATCGCCCCCCAACAACAATCCGGGTCCTCATTTCACCCACCTCGGAAGGATGGAAGGCTGAGTCAACCTTGAGCTGGTGAGATTTGAACCGCTGAACTGCAGATAACAGTCAGCTGAAGTGCCTGCAGTACTGCATTCTACCCACTGCGCCACCTCGGCTCCTACCAAGGGGAGGGGAATGAGTCCTGTATTGATATCTAAAGCTTTCGTGAGCTTTTGCTCAGATCCAGCTTTGCTTAGCTTCTATTTACTTATAATCAGTAAAAGTACTCTTAATTCTGCAAAATGGAGTTGAGTGGTTTCTTTCTTGGTTAATAAGTGAAGCAGCCTTGACAGCAATACCTTAAGCACAAGGATATCATGTTTAAAAATGAATAATGTATTAATCGAAATGTTTGTCACAAGCATGAAAACTGTACGAAAACTCAGTTGCCCTGTATGAAGGTAGCAACGATTACACTGTGTGTGTGTGTTTATCCCCACATGTATGCACCCTTGAATCATTCGTGATTCCTAGTATCTGCCAGGACAGGTCCCTGTAATTATCTTGGCAAGATTTTGGAAGTGACTTGTCACTGCCTACTTCTGAAGAACAGGACTGGTCCAAAATCACACAGGAGGCTTCATGCCTAAAGCAAAACTAGATTCACAATCTCCCAATTTCTAGGCTCGTGTCTTTAACCAGCATGTCAAACTGACCCTCGCTGCACATTAACATCTAGGTATTAATATCAGCCTCAGCAGAATAACAGAGTTGGAACTCAGCATCTGGCTGATTTTGTCCAGACTTGGAAGCTAAGCAAGGTCAAAGCAGGTTAAGGCTTGGATAGAAATTGTCCACACCAAAGCTCTTAGCTAGACTGGTGATGAAAGAAATGTCCTTCTGGGTTTAGCTCCAAGTGGGGAAGAAGACAGTGGAGACATGGAGGCTGCTTGGAAAGATGGTTTATTGTTGGACAGGGCCACATGGCTTGAGCCCTGAACAGAAAAGGTGATCACATGCTTCAATGTTGGTGGAGAAGAAGAGAAGGGCCGAGGGAGGGGCTTGCTAGGCTTTTTATAACCTGTTCAGTCCCACCTCTCTGTTTCCTGTTCCTGTGTAAGAAATGTATTCTGATTGGTTGTCAGACTCCCATAGGGTCATGCAGGGGCAACTCTCTGGGCTGTGTTTTGAATCCAGGTTTAGTTGAGTTCTCAGATGCCATGTGGTCACTTGAGTAAAGGGCCAATATTATCATGCCTTTACTCCCATCCCCCCTGGGGCTGCAGTGGAGAAGTCTTTATTATGTAAAAGGGACTAGCTTGGCTTTCTTAATGGCCCATTAACAGTGGGGATGGGCAGGAAGCTACAGGCAGCTATTCTGTCTTTTAAAACATGTTTCTTTCTTTTCATATCCAGAGAAATATTCTGCCTTTTCAATATTTCCTAGGATATTTCATTTTTCTGGGAGAGGGTTGGGTGATAACTTCCCACACTGGGAAGCTGAAAACACATTAGAGACAGACAATAGGAAACCACTTTCAAATAGGCTTTTTTAAAAAAAATAAAAACAAACTGCCCTACATAAAATGAAGCTGACAATAACAGACTATATCCATATTGTTGTTAAACAACAAACAACAAACATATCCTATATAGATATGTTTATGATGTCGCAAGACATCATGAAGCTAAATCTGGAGGGTTTTTTTTATAGCCAAATACTGAAGGACTCTGCAGTAATTCTGTTCAAATGTCCTTTCTCTCTAAACTTTTGGCATAAAAGCTATAGTATGTTCAAATATTGTCCCTTTGAGAAAGCTTGCTAGGATATTTGAAAACCTTCTGATGAAACTCCATGCTAAAGGTTCATAAGGAAAAAAACTGAGCAATTATTACATAAAAGGAGGAATTTCTTACATCCTGCTTACTTATGGGAAAATTAAGAGAAGGAAATTGAAATAAATTGAAATAAAAGGATAGTCAAGGCCAAGATTGTATTTCTAGTATACCCTGAACCATGAAAACTCACTTCCAGTTGTTGCAGCAGATTGAGGTTTGTAATCTACTTACGAAAGACCAGGACCTGAGACCACGAAGGTGAGAGAAACAGGTTTATTTGATGCATCGAGTTCAGCATGCTCACAAACCAAAGTCTGAACTGCCTGGGCTCTGCCCAGGATGCTACTTTTATGCCGTGTTCCACACTGTGCATTCTCAAGGCGTTTCCATACACAAGACAAACATGACATTTCAAAAAGGGGAAGTTCATTTGGAATGTTACAGAGAAGTACATAGGAAAAATACAAGAAAGAGAAGTTCCTATAATGTCGTAAGCTGTCAGCAGTTTTTACCTCTGTTCTATCTCTCACCCATGCCTGGCTTCCTGTGCCCCTCCTTTACAGGGTCTCGCCACACTGTTCAGCCCTATTTTTAATACTTATGAGGAAGTTGGAGAGAAAGTTCACTCCAGCTAAAAGTCAGCTTTGGAACTCCAGGGCACTAGAATGAAAAGCCAAGCTAATATGAATTTATAAGGTCCATTCTATTAAGACCACCTAACCTGGCCAGCCACTGGTGGGTTTACCTGTGCACCCCCTCCTGCATCACAATCATTCATTCCAGCCTACTTCGATTGGACTAGAAGACCTTCAAGATTACTTCCAACTCTGTTATTCTGTTATTCCATTTGCTGCTTTGAGCAAGAAAATATCCATGTAAGCCACCTTGAGTTCTTGGTGAAAAACTAATAATCTTATAAGTACTTATAAAAAAGTAATGGCATTGTTCTCAATGGAGGGAAGTAAACAGTTATAAGGAATTGTAAAGGACATACATTGGCTTTTAATTTATTCATAAATTGTGAGGGTATAATGAATTGTCCAAATTCCCCAATTATACTACTGCTACTAATAGATGAAATAAACAAACAAAGAAACCCCCCCATAGTAATGCCAAAAGCTCTAAAAAACATTTCTTCCAAATTACCAAACCGAGCACTAACTTAGGAAACATTATTTCTTGAAATGATACCGATGTAAAATACTCTAAGCAGGAGAGACATGAGGAGTGATTTGTGGTTTTTTTAGGTTTAGATTTTTTAAAAATTCCATCTTTATTATTTTTATAAATAATTCAAGATGGTGAATATATACTGTATAATAGTCTTTCTTCCTCCTATTTTCTACACAACAGATACTCTGTGAGGTGAGTTGGGCTGAGAGAAAGTAGGTGGCAAAAAAAATCACCCTCCTGGTCTAAGGCAGGACTAGAACTCACGATCTCCTGGTTTCTCGACTTGTGCCTTAACTGCTAAACCAAACTGGCTCTTTTAAATTTCCATTTTGGGATCTTTTAGATTCGTGACGTCAAACTTATGGCACACATCCCAGAAGTGGCACGCAGAGCAGAGGTGGGTTCCTACCAGTTTGCACCTATTCGGTAGAACTGGTTCGTCAAATCTACCAAACCAGTTAGAAGAGGTTCCACCAGTGGACCCGGAAAGCAGGCCACACCTACAGAAGAGGTTCCAATTTTTTTTGAAACCCACCACTGACACACACACAGACAGACAGACAGACAGACAGACAGACAGACTCACACAGGGAGAGAAAGAGAAGGAAAGGAAGAAATAAATAAAGAAAAAAAGAAAAAAAGAAAGAAAAAGTGAGAGAGAGATGAAAGAAAAAAGGAAAAAGGGACAGAGAGACAAAAGGAAGGAGAGAGAGAGAGAGAGAGAGAGAGAACACATGGCCAGCAAGCCACTCCCACCAGGTCACATGGCCGGCAAGCCACTCTCACAAAGGAGGCCACACCCACAGAGTAGGTTCAAATTTTTTTTGAAACCCACCACTGACACAGAGCCATCTCTTTGGGCACGCCAGCCATTGCCCATTGCTCTTCCGGGTTCCAGTGACAAATATGCACCGGCCAGCTGGTGTTTGCACATGCAGGAGCACTGGAAACTGGAAGAGCAGCGCCCTGGTGCACATGCGCATGCCGGGAAGCTGAGCTTCTGATTTCTGGTATGCCAGCTGGTCTTCATGAGTGCATGCATGCCAGAAACTAGAAGACTAGGTGACTGGCGCATATGCGCATACTGGAAACCGGAAGCTCAGCACATGCACACTGTTCATCCAGTTTCTGTCACTCCCCCCATATGCTCATACTCCCATTTTGGCACTGAGTGCCAAAAAGTTTCACCAACACTCCTTTAGATGCCATCATCTAATAGAGCTGAGGTGGCGGAGTGGTTAAATGCAGCACTGCAGGCTACTTCAGCTGACTGCGGTTCTGCAGTTCGGCTGTTCAAATCTCACCGGTTCAAGGTTAACTCAGCCTTCCATCCTTCCGAGGTGGGTAAAATGAGGACCCGGATTGTTGTTGGGGGCAATATGCTGACTCTGTAAACCGCTTAGAGAGGGCTGAAAGCCCTATGAAGCGGTATATAAGTCTAACTGCTAATGCTATTGCTATTACTATCATCTGAGGTCATTACGTGCTTATAAGACGTAATGAGAATGTAAGCTGTTCCAAGTGAAGCTGCCTTTTGCTGGTGAATTTATTGGATCGAAGTTCGTGGGACATTTTATTTTATTTGTTTATTAAATTTATAAACTGCCCATCTTGCCCCAAGATAGGCAGTTTACAATATTTAAAAAAACCAACATTTTACAAAATCTATACACAATAGAAATTAAGTAATAAAAAGATAAATACACAACTCTAATAAAAAGATGGGAGGGAGGGAATAAGATGAGCAGGAGCGGAAGGGTGGGGGAATTTGTCATTAGTCCGTCAATCACCCCCAATGTGAAGGCCTCCCATTGGAGCTCCAAGCCAACTTGCAGTGCCAGGTCTTTAAGCCTGTAGAAGGTTAGGAGGGTTGGAGCTGATCTCACTCTTGAGGATAATGATGTGTCATTTGCTTCGACTATTCATCAAATTATTCATTTGCATCAACTCCACAAAAAAAAATTGCAGGGAATAATAGCAAGTGTTGTTAATCAAGATAGGACAAGACTGCCTACTCCTGTTTTAGAGCGGTAGCCAGTAACTAGGAGGCCATAAATTGCAAGGTTTAAAGCTCTGAGAAGAAAGTTCTGACATCCTGGCAAAACTGGTCAACAACTCATATGTAAAACTTTGTGTGCTCTGTGAACTGATTTCATCCTCTGCCAACTTTGCTAAAATGTTGTTTTCATTAAGTGCCCTGAAGTGTGCCTACTGAGTTTCAAACTTTAATTAATACCCACTAGAAACATTTGTAGGCAGGACATCATTTGTACGGAGACAAGACTGTTGATCGCGAAGTTAGCAATCCATGAAGTTTCCACATGTGATAAAAAATGAAAGCCAATTCCTACAATTAAAATGTTGCTCTTGATTTCCGACACGCTAGAAAAAAATGGGAAGGAAAAAGAAGGTGGAAAGGGAGGAAACTCTTTGAAATCTTCAAGCTGTCGTATGTTTTCCATGGAAACAAAAGCAGAGACACACGTTTGTAACTTGTTGGTAAAAGCACAGCTCTTTTATGACAAATATATTTTTGTAGCACTTTTACATGATTTAGGAAGGGAAAGGGATTATTCCAATAAATTAGTTATCTAAATTGTGAAAACCAAGGAAATTGCTCTGCTTATATGTTCACAGCTACTAAATCTAGATTTATTGAAGGTCTGAACAGACTTTGTGTTCCATTGGTCTCTTAAAACTGTTTGACTGTCCCATTCTGCATTTCTTTCTCATAAAGGCCACATAGACTGCCTTCCAGTATGGCATTAAGTATTAATCATTCATTACATCCATCACCAGATTATACCTCCTGAGGATCAATCCAAGAATTGGAGAGTAGATTCCTATCTCCTGGGTTCCCCCCACCTTCATAATTATCTTTCCTTGTGCAAATGTCTTTTTCAAATTTCCTATCTATATTCTGCGGCTAGTAGAGAAGAAGAAAAGGCTAGTCCTCAGTGAACCAATGTTATCAAATTTACATCCAATCAAGTTATGTGTTACATATAAAAATAAATGCTGCCTTTGCTTTCAACTTTCTTACAGTTGTAGGCTGTCTGTGTTACAGACATTAAGGAACAATTCTTTTTTTCCCCAAAATGCCCATTTGTCAAAAGGTGTTTCAATATTCCAAAACATATTCCTGGACTATTGATATTCAATTGATACTTTGCGGTGAGGTCTTGTTAAAACCAGGGACACGGTGGCTCAGTGGCTAAGACATTGAGCTTGTTGATCGAAAGGTCAGCAGTTCAGCAGTTTGAATCCCTAGTGTCGCATAGTGGGGTGAGCTCCCGTTACTTGTCCCAGCTTCTGCCAACCTAGTTGTCCAAAAGCATGTAAAAATGCAAATAGAAAAATAGGGACAGAGGTGGGTTCCTACCAGTTCGCACCTATTCTGTAGAACTGGTTCATCAAATCTACCGAACCGGTTAGAAGAGGTTCCACCCGTGGACCCGGAAAGCAGGCCACACCTACAGGAGAGGTTCCAAAAATTTTTGAAACCCACCACTGAATAGGGACCACCTTTGCTGGGAAGGTAACAGAGTTCTGTGCACCTTTGGCATTAGTCCACATGACCACGGAGGCGTCTTTAGACAGCACTGGCTTTTTGGCTTTGAAATGGAGATGAGCACCGCCCCATAGAGTTGGTAACAACTAGCACATATGTGTGAGTGGAACCTTTACCTTGTTAAAATTGGGTTAACTTTGCTGCTATGGCAACTTTGCAATTGTGACAAACAATGGATAAATTGGGGAAAAACATTGATATGTTCTAACCATTCCCCAAACTTGTAGTCTGTTTTTTTCTTCCAGTTATTGAAAGCAAAGTATCCCACAGCCTTTTCAGCTGGCACTTATCAAAGAAAGTAGTAATCAATTTCTTTACCTTTAGTTCATTCCAACTAGTTGATAGCCTAATCATGCTATGTAGATAACAAGAAACAACTACTTGATAGTCATAACAAAGTTAATTGAGAAAGGAATCAATGATGCTTACTATAGTAAGCTGTTGTGCCCAGCAGGAGCCATTGGAGCTGCCACCAGACTCCGACAGTGAGGGGCTCTATGAGTCGGCCCTGGAGGATGTGGAGGACCCTGGACAGGGTTCTGACTCCGAGCAGGGCGCAGAGAGACTGGTTGGCCACCAGGTGGTGCCTGAGCCTTGGATCAGTGGGGAGGAGACAAGGGAGAGTGATCCAGAAACCAACAGTGAGTTGTTCTGGGATACACGCCGTCGAAGAGCTACTCGGGGTCAAGAACAATTACATAATTACAGGAGGTAATTACGCTCAGCTGATGGTCATTAGGCTCCTCTCCAGACTATAAAAAAGACTGCTTGTGCCACGCCCTTCTTGCAGAAGTCAACGCTTTGACTAAAGAGAAACTAACTTGGCAGGCTGGATTGCTGCCAGAGTTTGTCTGAATTGCTGCCAAGGTCCTTATCTGTTTGTTTACTTGGCTTTCAGCCACTGAGAGTTTGGTCTTGCTATTAAAGGACATTCCATTTAAGCTTGTCTCGGCTTTCGTTACTGGATGGAGGAGGGGTCAGAACAGTAAGTACTGGGTTCATGGTGCCGCCATTTTGCCAACTGTGTTTTATGGCTTTACTGATTTTCTGGAACCTGAAAACTGATGCCAATAATATTGAACCAGAGGGTGGACCTTTTCTGAACTGAAATAAGGCAGCTTTGTTATCCTAAATGGCTAATTGGTTGAGCAAAGTTCTAAAGACGGCAAGATAGAAACAACCTGTTTTCTGACTTCTGTTTAACTTTTCATTCTTCCATCTTTAAGTTTACCCTAATCCATTTTGCATCAGTTTGTCATTTATTAGTTTTGAAGGTTGCGTTAAATTTTGTCAGACTTCCATTCTACTTCTTCTATTACTTCTACTGCATATGCACATATCTCCAAGCTATTTTTATTAATGCAATTTTGCTCTCTCTATATATTCTGTGAATATTTTTATTGCTTCTTAGAAAATCAAGTTGCATCACAAAAGAATAATTCAGACATAGATGTGTCTGGAAACATATGAGCTTGCTAAATTTGCATTAACGTATGAAATTTATTAATCTATCAAACAAATTTATGTGGCTGCCCAACTCACACATGGTGACCCTGGGCAATAGACATAGAATGGAATCAATTCTCTTCATTGCATCAATACATGAGAGAAGGAAGTTGTGAATGACCATGCTCTAGATCAAATCATTAAAGAGAAACCTACCCAACCCAACTTTTCCTAATATACTAGCTCCGTGATGGCAAACCTATGTCACCCGTGCCACAGGTGGCACATGGAGTCATTTGTCAGGGCATGCAAGACATTGCCCTGTCAGCTGGCCAGTGTGCATGTGTGCACTGGCCAGCTGCCCTTGACCTTCTTTTGAAGCCATTTTTCACCCTCCGGAGGCTGAAGCCTCCGTAGCGCGGACAACTGGCCCTACAGGCAAACCGGAAGTTCGGGAATGTACTTCCGGTTGCTCATGGGGCCGCTTTTAGCCCTCTGGAGCCTGCAGCCTCTGGAAGTCCCCTGAAGGCTATGGAGGGCTAAAACCAGTCCTATGAGCAAACCAGAAGACTGTTGCTGAACTTCCGCTTTACTTGTAGGGCTGGTTTTTCATGCTCCAGAGGCTTCAGGGAAGCTTCTGAAGTCTCCGGAGGGCCTCCGGGGGGGGGGGGGGAGGCTGTTTTTGCCCTCCCCAGGCACTTATAAAGTCTCTGGAGCCTGGGGGAAAAAGCACGGCAAAAATTGGGGGAAGGGGCAAACTGGTCATGTGTGCATGCATGCTGGGGTCTTGCGCATTGCATTATGGAAGTGGCACACCCATGCACGACTCCCCCTGCGCTCCCCCCGCTTTTGGCACACGAGCCAAAAAAATGGTTCACCATCACTATACTAGCTGAAGTGACAGAAATCTCTTATGCCACAACATGGGGACTATTGGCACTGATGTTTGGTCTTTCCTTCATGCTGAGCTGAAGTGCTGTCAACCCATATAAGGCAGTGGTGGATTTCAAAAATTGTTTGAACCTACTCTGTGGGTGCGGCCTCCTTTGTGGGAGTGGCTTGCTGCCCATGTGACTGGATGGGAGTGGCTTGCCGCCCATGTGACCGGATATGAAGATGCCGACGACACTTGTCAGAACCACCTTAAATTACCTCACACACAGCACTGGCATGCATAAGAATATGATGTCAACTTGTTTTTTAAAAGGCATCTTTGGTTTGCGTTAAAACAACTTCAACACACGCAATGTTCTGATTGCACCACAAACGTAGTAGTCATCCTTACCTTTCACAGAGGCACTGAGTTTTATGAATATGAGCATGATAGTGTAGAATAATCCTATCCAAGGACCAGTGGTGGGTTTCAAAAAATTTTGGAACCTCTTCTGTAAGGTGTGGCCTGCTTTCCGGGTCCACTGGTGGAACCTCTTCTAACCGGTTCGGTAGATTTGACGAACCGGTTCTACCAAATAGGTGCGAACTGGTAGGAACCCACCCCTGATATAAGGCAATATGAAATCTGTTGATCTTTATTCTGTCTCCACAGCCTTCAGAGCCCGGAAGAGAACTGATTCACTGGCGTTACTTTTCTTTAAGATTTCTCTCCTCTACTTCCTTTTCTTCATATAGGTAAAAATTGTCACCTTCTCAATTACTCATGTTATGTTTGCAAGGCATCCAGGAAAGGGCTGGTCTCATTATAACTTCATTGTACTACTTCAGTCTTGCCATAAATACCGCCTATGTGCAGTTTGTCAGTACAGCCGTCTAATGCGATTATGAAATTTTGTCAAGTGTTTCAGTTTCCATTTGCTGTTGATGGTTTCTCCCTGAACAGGGAGGATATAAACTGAAGTCATCTATAGATCTTATACGCAACAGTAGTTGAGGCAAAGAACTGTTTGCTTGCAGCTAGAATAGGTTTGCCTGAAGAAATCAAAAGATGCTTCTATTCTGAAAATTATAGATCTGACATTGTTGCATGAACACAATGGACCAGTGGTGGGATTCAAATAATTTAATAACCTGTTCTCTGTCCTAATGACCAGGTGGATAGGTGGGGCTTAGTGGTCATGTGACTGTGTGGGTGTGGCCAACTCTACTGTCTTGACCTCAAGACTGGATTATTATAATGCGCTCTACATGGGGCTGCCCTTGAAGAGTGTTCGAAGACTTCAGCGTGAGCGATTGTGGGTGCACCCAGGTACACCCACGTCACACCTATCCTCCGCGAGCTGCACTGGCTACCTATTAGTCTCCGAATCCGCTTCAAGGTGCTGGTCGCTACCTATAAAGCCCTACATGGCATCAGACTTGGGTACCTGAGAGACCGCCTCCTGCCGATTACCTCCCATAGACCGATCAGATCTCACAGGTTAGGTCTCCTCCGGATTCCATCCGCCAGCCAATGTCAGCTGGCGACCCCCCGGGGGAGAGCCTTCTCTGTTGCAGCTCCAGCCCTCTGGAATGATCTCCCTGTCGAGATCCGGACCCTTACGACCCTCCCGGCTTTCCGCAAAGCCACCAAGTCCTGGCTGCTCCAGCAGGCCTGTGAAACATCCAGCCCCGCGGAAATTGTGAATGTTGTGGTTTTGTTTTTAAAGTGTTGTCTTTGTCTAGTCTTCCCCCTTCCCTTGTCTATTGTGAGCCGCCCGGAGTCCTTCGGGAGTGGGCGGCATACAAGACAAATAAATACAAATACAAATACACTGTCACTCAGATCAATGGGCGCTTTGCCTTAGCTGTTCCAATGTAATAAGGGTTAACCGGAGAGGCAGTTTCTGTAAGTAGGGCAATAAAGATGAGGCTAGAAACAAGACCAGAATGTTTCCTTCCTGCCTTCCTTACAGGATTAGCCCTGGAAAGTGGGGAAAAAACAAAAGATTTCTTCCAACAACAAAAGATTTCTTCCAACAACTGGTTCTCTGAATCTCTAAGAAAGTTAAGAACTGGTTCTCCTGAATAGGTGCGAACTGGCTGAATCCCACCACTGCAATGGACCATCCGCACAATACTGCCCTCACCATTGGATTATTACTGCAACAATGGCAGAATAGTAGCAGCAGATGAAACAGATTGGAAAGTGGAAAAGACAGGATGCTGAAATGACCCCTAAATTCCGCTCTGACACCAGGTAACAAGGTCACTTGATTTTGCCTCCAAAGTACGGGGTGGCGAAGTCCAACTGCCATTGGATACTATCAGCTTAAGAGAGACAAGACTACTACAATGCAAGTATAGCTAAGGACGATGTGTCCTGTTTCATTTATGAACCGAGGACAAGATGAAGCCAATGTCAAGGGCCATAGTAGAAAAAAAAAGTTTGCATTGCATTTGGTGAAATTGGGGAAAGGGTCAGAGTTGCTCGGCATACCTTGAAAATGAATTTCTTGTGGAGTGGATAAGACAATTTCTTTTGAAGGAAAAAGTTCAATTGCCTGTGCAAAGCGAGCATACAGAAGTTTGAATTTGAAAAGACTGCCTTAAAGTAGTCAAGCATATTGCACAAGCATTTAAATTGGTAAAGTTTTAGCCCATCAGAGACCCAAATACTTTGTCTTTGGGTCTTGGCTGTTTACTTTTAAATCAGTTTCAGGGGAGGCTATTGCAAAGTTAAAGAATAGACACACACACCCCCTCGCAAAAGCCCCACAACCACCAAGCATTTGGCTGAAGAGATGTACCACTTACAGCCAACGAAGCGCAGAGCACACAAGCGCATGAATTTTCTCTCCCTCACCCCAGGTGCTTTGTGCTTTAGCTTGAAAACATGAAAAAAAAAGATGTCCGGAACAATACATTCCTGTAGTTTTAACACAAAACATGATCCTTCCTCTGATGATGGAGCAATGTGAATCTTTTCTGACAACCTAGCAAACAAATGAAAAACCAAATTGCTAAGAGCAGGTACCTTGCAAATCATAAAAAGAAGAAAAAAAGGTGCTGAGGTGCTCAGTGAAATCTTTTCCATTTTTAAACCTTGAATTTAGGCAATGCTGGGCAAAATCCAGAGGAAGTTAAAAGGGAATATAACTCATCTTAACCTTCCCATGTATTCGGGTGATCCACAGCTCTTTTATCCTCCTTGAACAGAGATACAAAGTTCAAGGAGAGAAGCTAATTAAGGTGTCACTATTAGCAAATATTTTTACAACCAGCACTTAAAAGAAGAGGATTTTATGTCTTATTTCTATGTTTTCAGGAGCCCTCTTCCTCTACCTGGATCCTGGTAATATCAGTTAAGAACAAATAAAGGCACCAGGGAAATAATAAGATTGTATCCTGCACTGTTATTCTAACACAAAGTGAACATGCCTCTCTTGCCAGGGTTATTTTTCAGAAGTAATTGCTGAAAGATTTACTAGGGGTGTGGGAGAGATGAGAGAATTTAAATGCTATAGTTTCTGCTACCTTGAATTTGGCAGAAAACAATGACAGAAGGACATTTTGTAGAGGCTCCCTGCCAACAGTTGTATTCCTTACTGCATGCACATACCCCAAAGACGTTGAAATCATCATTCTCAGGAGCAATCTAGGAGTAGCAAAAACCAATCCCACTTCCAGAAGCTCTCTTCAAAATGACCATCAGAGTGACATTTTGAGACGTAGCTGACAGGGAGAAGAGGGAAAATCGTCTTATTTACCTCAGGGCTTTGGAGAGCTCAGCACCAATGTTGATTATTATTTTTTTCTTGGCTCCTTGTTTTCAGGGTTTTCAGAAAGCCAGAAGCGGAGATGATAGTGGCCCGTGTTCAAAATGCTTTTGAGACCTGAGGAGCGAAAATAGTGGTGCTGTGGAGATACCTTATCTTATTTTGTCATGTCCTATCTTGTCTTAAATACAATAATGAACTTGAAATAGTAATGTTAGGATTTGGATACTATAAGAGGCAGTGGTGGGTTTCAAAAATTGTTCGAACCTACTCTGTGGGTGTGGCCTCCTTTGTGGGAGTGGTTTGCCGCCCATGTGACCAGATGGGAGTGGCTTGCCACCGGTGTGACCGGATATGAAGATGCCGACGACACTTGTCAGAACCACCTTAAATTACCTCACACACAGCACTGGCATGCATAAGAATACGATGTACACCTGTTTTTTAAAAGGCATCTTTGGTTTGCATTAAAACAACTTCAACACACGCAATGTTCTGATTGCACCACAAACGCAGTAGTCATCCTTACCTTTCACAGAGGCACTGAGTTTTATAAATATGAGCATGATAGTGTAGAATAATCATATCCAAGGACCAGTGGTGGGTTTCAAAAAATTTTGGAACCTCTTCTGTAGGTGTGGCCTGCTTTCCGGGTCCACTGGTGGAACCTCTTCTAACCGGTTCGGTAGATTTGACAAACCGGTTCTACCGAATAGGTGTGAACTGGTAGGAACCCACCTCTGATAAGAGGTATCCAAATAATATAGCAATAGCAATAGCAGTAGACTTATATACCGCTTCATAGGCCTTTCAGGCCTCTCTAAGCAGTTTACAGAGAGTCAGCATATTGCCCCCAACAATCTGGGTCCTCATTTTACCCACCTCGGAAGGATGGAAGGCTGAGTCAACCCTGAGCCGGTGAGATTTGAACCGCTGACCTGCTGATCTAGCAGTAGCCTGCAGTGCTGCATTTAACCACTGTGCCACCTTGACTACTTTAAGGCAAAGTAGTCTGGTTCTTGATATAACCCTCCTCCCCCAAAAAACTTAGGAAAATGTGTGCCATTCGTTCTTCTATTTCAACATTTGTTTCATCCCACTTCATGTCTTTCTATATAACAAGATAATTTTCCAGTTTATTCTACTGATCATGTCACTTAAGAAGCAAAGTGCAGTCATGCATAACAGCCAGATATAACCTTTTCCTCAAATGCCTCTGATACTCACCCATGTCAGAATCATTTTTAGTTGGCATAACGGTTAACATGTTTTTCTATATTAATGATGAAATAGCACCGAAATAAATCTGCACCTGTCATTCATTCTAGCTGTCAGATGATTGTCAAAAGTTTTAATTTGGCATACTATTAGGAACTAAGGAGCCATGATTTCCATGTGTTCTGCTAGTGGTATCTGAGCTCTAAGCCTTTAGAACAATTATTTCCTGGGGGCTTTCCCCATATAGCTGCTGGCAAATTGATGGGGACGCTATGGAAATTTACATGCTTTAATGGATACAGCCAAGGTAATTCCTGAAATAAAAGCTTTTTGTGTGTGTGTGTGTGTGTGTTTTCTTTTAAAACAAACATTTCATCATTCGTCAATCAGTGAGACATCGGAGTACAATTTTTTTGTGTGTCAAAATAGTTCTAGTTTACCACCAAATTCTTGTCTAGCCTAATGTATACCCCTCCCTCCCTCCCCCCTCCCCCCCAGCCCCCCTCCTCCTCCCCCCCGACTTCCCAGAACCCGTACACGGTATGGATTTTTAACAAACACAGTCTAAAATCTAAAATCATTTAGATCCTAAAAAGCTGGCTTCTATGTATCCGAATTTACAGCCTAAATGTTGGAGATGTGGCTCTCTCGATGCTACATATTTTCATATATGGTGGACCTGCCAAAAGGTTAAGGCATTTTGGATAAAAATATGGTGGATTATGCAAAATATCTTTAAAAGAAGGATAAAGCTTACTCCTCAGTTATTTTTACTAGGTATAAGTATTGACTTTACAGTGGTAGAGACTAACTTGATTCTGCACCTAATAACAGCAGCAAGACTGTTGGTGGCGCAATACTGGAAGAAGGAAGACTTGCCTACAATTCAAGAATGGACATTGAAAGTTACAAACTTAGCCGAGATGGCTAAAATATCGGCATATCTTAAAAATCACTCAAATGAGAGATATAAACGAGACTGGAAAAAATGGATTGACTATATACAAAATAAATACGGGACCAAGAAATTCCAGTTAGCCTATGCTTAAGATCAGAAATGATTTAAATTGTTTAAAGTTAGCTCAGCAAGAAGAAGCTAAGAACAATGTAGAGATGTCATTAATTTCTTTATTTCTTTTTTCTCAAAAAGCTTTTGTTGATGCAACCAGAAAGAAATCAGGAACAGGAGATCCAGAAACTAAGCCTCTATGTTCAGATCCTCTTCTATGTCATCATGTTTTCTATTTAATCAATAACTCCTAGCTGTTATATATGACATTTTGTAATTGTATGGTGCAAATTTATAAACACGGAGTGTCCCAAATTAGCTGCCTATAATTATAGTGTAACTGCTTTATAAAGTTTGGGTGTTTCATTAAGGAATGGAAGAAAGAAAAACTCAGTGGATCCCTAAGGGATCCTTGAGGCAATTAGCTTTAAGCTGAAAAACATATTTCCAATTTTATAGCCTATTTTCTAAGCTCAAAATAAATTTCTACCCAATAAACTCAGTATAATCCAAACATAACTGCAGCAATCTATTAATTAATAGCAAGAGACCAACTGGGCAGGAAAACCTTATTAAAAACAATGCATATAGCATCCTTTACATTAGTGAATTTGTGACCCCTTTCCCCCCGAAAGCTTTGTGGGTGGCTTACAGTACACTAAAAACCAACACCTTAAAAGCAATTTTAATGTTACAGATATATTAATATGAATATACAGTATGTACTGTAGTGGTTCTATAGTAGTTAGGACAGCAATCATCTGTTTAGTAATTCCAAAATTTGCTGTGTGTTATGAGAATGAAATAAATACTTTTAATTAAAGGTTCTCTTGAGCCAAAGCATTATGGAAATTAGGACATGATTAGGAGGGTCTAGAGAATCCTGCCCCCTTGCCCATGTTGTATGTATTCTCATGGAGGGAATGAGTGGAGGGAAACAATAATTGTAGCTCATACTTGAAGGTATTTATGCAGAGGTGGGTTCCTACCTGTTCGCACCTATTCGGTAGAACCGGTTCGTCAAATCTCCCGAACTGGTTAGAAGAGGTTCCACCAGTGGACCTGGAAAGCAGGCGACACTTACAGAAGAGGTTCCAAAAATTTTTGAAACCCACCACTGGAGGAGATACACACACACACACACACACACACACACACACACACACACAGACAGACAGACAGACAGACAGACAGACAGACAGACAGACAGACACAGAGAGAGAATCACATAGAGAGACACAGAGGGAGGGAGGGAGGGAGGGAGGGAGAGAGAGGCAAAGACACACACAAACACACACACACACAAACACAGAGACAGACTCACACACAGAGAGAAAGAGAAAGAAAGGAAGAAAGAAAGAAAAAAGAAAGAAAAAATGAGAGAGAGATGAAAGAAAAAAGAAAAAAGGGAAAGAGAGACAAAAGGAAGGAGAGAGAGAGAGAGAGAACACATGGCCGGCAAGCCACTCCCACCAGGTCACATGGCCGGCAAGCTACTCCCACAAAGGAGGCCACACCCACAGAGTAGGTTCGAACAATTTTTTGAAACCCACCACTGTATTTATGGCAAGATATATCCATGGATTCTTGTTGAACTCTGTTGCTCAACACATGCTTTGAGCTAGTTAGAAGTAGTGCATATTTCTATTCTGTTAATTTCCTGGCTGAAGCTCATCTCAAGCATAAAGTGAATGTGCCTGTGCACGTAAAACAGGATATCTACTATGAAAAGTATAAGCATTTGCATTTCTCTCTGCAAAATGCTCTCTAATGAATTATCAGTTTGACATAGTGGTAAAGATAGCAGGGAAGAACAAGTGAAACGAAAAATGAGCTCTATAATAATTAGGAATAATAATCCCAGAAACTAGTGCCACTGGTGGGAGTTACAGACCCCCTAAATACAATGGAATCAGTGTTTAGTTCACAAATACTATATAGATTTTTCTAAAATATTTTTTTCACACTGTAGCACCTGCAAAAAAAAATCTTAGTTAACTTTTAGAAAAGATTAGGAACCACCTTGATTTGTAGACAAAATTTGGACAGGAATTTTCATTGCTAAGCAAAGAGGTCATAGCAGTAGACTTATATACCGCTTCATAGGCCTTTCAGGCCTCTCTAAGCGGTTTACAGAGAGTCAGCATATTGCCCCCAACAATCTGGGTCCTCATTTTACCCACCTCGGAAGGATGGAAGGCTGAGTCAACCCTGAGCCGGTGAGATTTGAACCGCTGACCTGCTGATCTAGCAGTAGCCTGCAGTGCTGCATTTAACCACTGCGCCACCTTGGCTCATAATATGAGCATCACATGACAGCATCACCTAGCGACCCAATTGTTGTTAGTGCCATTGTTAAGTGAGAATCATGGATTGTTAAGTGCAGATAGTCACAGGTAAGAAGTGCAGGGGTGCACCAGGGAGGTGAGATGCTGCTATGCAGATTGGTGAAAAGGCATAGATTGAGAGAGGGGGAGATAGGTGATGGGGGTTGCAGCACCCCTGTGGTTGTAACAGGGGTGGGTTCCTGCCAGTTCTAGTCTCTTCTATAGAAGAGGTTCCACAAATCTACAGTGCCGGTTCCAGCTCCTTCTCCCTGCCCGTCCACACATCATCAAGATGAAGCGTGAGAGCAGGAATTCTGGGAGTTGAAGTCCACAAGTCTTAAAGCTTTCAAGTTTGAACATCCCTGGGGTTTTTTTCTAAAGGGTTAGGGGTGCAAGGGTCTTGTAACTTGATAGCTTTAAGACTTGCACACTTCAATGCCAGAGTTCCTGAGCCAACATTATTGGAGGAGGAATTCTGGGAGTTGAAGTCCACAAGCGTTGTTAAGTGAGTTCCGCCACGCCCACCCAGTCACATGGCTAGCAAGCCACTCCCCCGGTCACATGGCCAGCAAGCCACTCCCACAAAGCAGGTCACACATACAGGTTCTAAAAAGTTTTGAAACCCACCACTGGGTTGTAAGTGCAGTTGGTTTCCAAGCAACCAAATTTTGATCACAGACTGTGAGATGGGATGCTGCAATGGCTATAATTTTGGGCATGTATCATGAGTCCATTATTTCAGCACTGTCATAATTTTGAATGAACAAATGATCATAAGTCAAGGACTACTTGTGCCTACATATAACTTCCTAAATACATTTTGCAAAATAGAAGCAAATTTCAGTCAGGTATACAATCCAATCCAATCAGAATTTTGGAATTCTGCCATATTTGATAGAAAGTAAAGGACATTTCAAGTAAGCCACCCACCTTTTGATTTCTACAGAAGAATAAGCCCTCCCTATGTATCTTACTCTGTTGTGTAATGAGGCACATTAAAAATACAACCCATGCAGATCATTTCTAGTTTTGCAGTGGAGAAAAAAGTCTCGGCAAAACATGGTTAGAGATAATTAATCTATTTATACATAACTACATAGCTTTCTGTGAATTTTTCTTGGGAAATGTGTCTGAAAAATATTCCTTTCTTGTTTTGGAAAAAAAAGAGAATCATCTCTACTAGATAAAATTTACAAATCATTCTCTACTCAGAACCCATGAAAAATTAAAGACATGGCAAGAAATACTTAGCAAAGCTGGAACATACCATAGTGGATATACCTATAAATTGCTGAAAGAAAGAAAAAAACCTGATCTTGAAAACAAGAGAGAGTCATTAAGAAAAATGACCAAATTTGAAATGGTTATATAGAATTAAGACCAACTATTAGGCTATGTATGTATAAATTTCTACTTAGATGTGATACAGGGATCGAATAAACAAAAACATCTGAGATAAATTGAATGCAACACTTCAAAGAACCAGTCCCAATACATGTATCTTAGTTCCATCAATATTTGCCTAAATAGACAAATCATGCAGGAATAAATACTGGAAATGCCATGAGAAAGAAGGCATATTCTGTAAAAAACATCCAAATGTAGGTCAAGTACTCAGCCCCATTCAGAGAATATTAGGAATCAAATTCAAAATGTTGCCATATTTTTAACTAGGTATTATTCCAGAATGTATTAATAAAAATACCATAGTTAGCTAAGATACATGGTTATGACTGCAATGACAAACTGTGCACTGTATTATAACAAAGATGTATCAGGGAAATTAAACTTGGGAGAATATGGAGCAATTGCAAAACTAGCAGTATGTATACCTAACAGTAATTTTATTTATTTATTTATCATATTTATGCAGTCATGCAATCTCAAACAACGTGACTCTGGGCAGCATCCAATAAAAAAACACATCATAAAAACTAAGAATTAAAAAAGCATTCTACAACTGAAAACACCACTCAAAATTGCCAATCACTGAGATTCAGAGAGAGCTATCATGATAGGCAACACATCCATCTCACTGTTTCACTATTTCCTTGTGTTTTCCAAGCCTGATGACACAACCAGAGGTGGTATTCAGCAAGTTCTGACCAGTTCTGGAGAACCGGTAGTGGAAATTTTGAGTAGTTCAGAGAACCGGTAAATAACACCTCTGACTGGCCCCACCCCCATCTATTCTCTGCCTTCCGAGTCCCAGCTGATTGGGAGGAAATGGAGATTTTATAGTATCCTTCCCCTGGAGTAGGGTGGGAATGGAGATTTCACACTATCCTTCCCTTGCCATGCTCACCAAGTCACATCACGCCTACCAAGCCAGGACACCATGTTTCAAGAGACTTTTGGAGACAAACTCAATCTCCCCTTAGAATAGCAATAGCAATAGCAGTTAGACTTATATACCGCTTCATAGGGCTTTCAGCCCTCTCTAAGCAGTTTACAGAGTCAGCATATTGCCCCCAACAATCTGGGTCCTCATTTTACCCACCTCGGAAGGATGGAAGGCTGAGTCAACCTTGAGCCGGTGAGATTAGAACCGCCGAACTGCAGATAACAGTCAGCTGAAGTGGCCTGCAGTACTGCACCCTAACCACTGCGCCACCTTGGAAGGAGATGATGTTTCACAGCCCAGAAGCCAGGAATCACAGGAGAAAAACTAATGTCAGATGTAATTCCTTTGCAGATGGGACCCATCCATAGGATGCCTCTTTTGCCAGACATAGTGGGATGGGCAGATATAATTGGGTGGAAGCACTTCCTCAAATAACCCAGCCCCATTCCATGAAGGGCTTTAAAGATCAAAAGCACCACATTGAATTGAACTCTGAAGCAAACTAGCAACCAATGCAGCTCGCAGAGCAAAGATCTAATATATGGCATTCTAGAAGACTGTGCCACCGCACAGGAGGATAGATTAGAACAGTGCTTCTACATGTGCTGTTCTTGAACAATATTTGGAAGCTTCACCTGGTACAGAATGCAGTGGCACAGTCCTCTAGAATAGCATATTTTAGATCTTGCTCTGTCCTGCTCTGATCAGGAGGTGATCAGAGCATGACTGATTGTAGAAGGAGCCTCCGGATCCATGAATGGTGCAACTATAGCACAAGAGAAAGCTACACATAGGCCTCCAAGTCATGACTTCCACCTGTTCTTCAAGCAGGAGTCATGAGTTCAGGACGACACCCCCCCCCCCCCCCCCCGATTGCACAGATCTGTTTGGAGCAATACCATCCATTCCTAAAATTAGAAAAGTCCTTGAAGCAAATAGTCCCCAAACCCAGAAACATTCAAGACAGGGCTCAGTTGAAGTCTGTTTTGCCCATGCAGCCTCTCGGATAGACATCAACAACATCGCTTAATTAGCCAGGGGCAGAAATATAAAATTGAGATTCGTTTCCATACTGGTGAGTTTCCACTCCATGACAGTGGAATATCTCAGTGGCTATGGCTTCATGTAAATGTAAACGTTGAAGAAGAGTGGAGAGAGCACCAAGCCCTGTGAACCCCTACAAAGAAGGAGTCTCTTCTCTATATTACTAACTGGTATCAAGAAAGGGGAAGAACCAAGACAATATAGTATCATCCTCAGTCCCAAGAATCAGTCCAGAAGGATATCATGGTTGGTGGTATGGAAGCTATTAAGAGGTCAAAGAGAACAAGGATGAATGGACAGATTCTATCCTGCCTCTTCCAGATGTCATCTAAAAATTTCATCAATGCCGCTTGCATCCCATACCCAAGCCTGAATTCTGCCTGAATGGGATCATCCAGGGTCCTTTGAAGCTGGTGCACAGTCATCTTCTCAACCACCTTCATCTAAATGGGGAGGTTGGATAAATTGTAAAAATTGTATGGCACTGCTTTCTTAAGAAATAGAGCAGCAATCCCACACTCAAGGAGGGATTCACCATTCACAGAATACATCCACACAACATTCCTGGGCAGCTTTAGTTAACCAGGAGGGGGATGGGCCTAAAAGCAGGTGACCAAGGTTACAACCTGAAGAACCCTGTCCACTTCCTCAAGTCCCACAAGGTTTAAACTTGTCCAGATAACAGGGCAAATTTCTACCCTGGGCATCTCCCTAAGACCTGAAATATGGCTGGCAACAAATTGAGAATGAATTCAAGTGATTTTGTCCAACAGATGCTGAGCCAATATAATTGAGGAAAATATAGATCATATATTTAGCTGGTCTAAATGTTTTATCTGCCATGGTTTTCAATGCTAAGGAAATGTTACCCTTCTGTCTGCTTAGTGCCAGAAGGGTGTTGCATGAATCAGAGAAAACTGAGGTGAGAATACTCTAATTGTCTTTTATTTTCTGGACAGTTTATTTTTTTCCCTTTTGCAAGTCTAGAAACTCCTTAAGTCTCAAATGAAGAACTATATTGGGAAAATTCTCAATATTAATAAGCCGAGGAGGAAGAGGAAGATGATTTGTGGCACTCCTGACAATTATTCCCAGACCATTCTTTGTATAAACATGCATTGAACTGGCTACAGCAGCGAGACACTGTTTCTGTTGTGCTAATTCTGCACTGATGGTCGGCTACATTAATTTTTGTCATACCAAAGAGAATGGTCAGTTGAATCCAAATGGGCTTCTTCAATGGACTGATAGAACTTCATGGAGGGGGTAATTTTCAGAGCTTATTTTCTACACCATTGAATGCCGTGTTATTGCAAATGAATGTATCCCCTAGTCAGCGTGATGGAGAATACAGCTGTAAACGCTTTATGCTTCATTTGGATAAAGAGCCAAAGAGATGCCATTACACAATACAAAGAAGATCTAAGAGTGCACTTGATTAAAAACGCTGGACCCCTGTTAATAAAATCCCACATGTCTGATGAGAAAGTCTTGAGAAGATTAAATGCAGATTCATGTAACCTTGACCACAGGTTATTTCCACTTTTCAACAATAAGAACGCTGCATAGCTAATGCTCATTTGGCACTCCATTTTAGCACGCAGGTAAAGATGGAGATTCTAACATGGCCCCCAGCCTAAATCTGTCTCTTCGAAAAGAAATGATTTTGGCTCATGAATGCTACTCTGTATAATCTGTCCGGATCCCTTTGCTTTCTGTTTAATACTTTGCTTCCTTTGCATCTCCAGAGCAACAAGGCTAAAATGTCATTAGGTACTTTTGTGAGCTGGTCTTCCTTTACCTCTCCTGGGACTGCAGTAGATTCAGCATATTTTTTTTAAAAAAGTGTTGTTGGGAGCTCAGTTAGTCCCAAACTGAATGCCATGAAAATGTGTCCCACTGTATAATGTGTGTTCTGACCCCCCTCGTCCCACACCAAAGCACACTCCAAATATGAGTTACGGCATTTAATTAACAGACAGACAGGTCCTTGGCAGCAAACCGGCACAGACAAGCTTGGGCAGCAATAAACACAGATAAGGCTTGGCAGCAATCCAGCCTGCCAAGCTCACAGTAATGTCCTCCAATATTCAATCCTGTGTTGACTTCTGCAAAGAGGGCCATGTGCACAAGCAGTCTTTTTATAGTCTGGAGAGGAGCCTAATGACCATCAGCTGAGTGCAATTACCTCCTGTAACTGCGCAGCTGTTCCTGACGCCTAGTAGCTCTTCGGTGCCGTGCATCCAGGAACAACTCACTACTGGCATCTGGCTCACTCTCCCTTGTCTCCTCCCCACTGGTCCAAGGCTCAGGTGCCTCCGGGTGGCCAACCAGCCTCTCTGTGCCCTGCTCGGAGTCGGAACCCTGTCCAGGGTCCTCCACATCCTCCAAAGCCGACTCATAGGGCCCCTCGCTGTCGGAGTCTGGTGGCAGCTCCAACGGCTCCTGCTGGGCCACAACAATGTGGGGAGAGGATACTCTTGTTCTCCCTCTGCTCTTTATCTTTTAAGTGCAAAGAGAAAAAGGAGAAGAGAAAAAATGGCATAGAAACCCAGAACATGGACGAATGAAAGGACAGAAAAAGAAATATGTATGTTTGGAAGGGGAAGTCAAGGTGAATACAATTAAAAATGATAACATGTTTTGGAATGAATCTCAAGTGAGGAAATTTTAGGGATTGTTATGGGACTGATACTGTACTGAAAAGGAGTTTCAGATTGAATGGAGGAATTACTCCCCTGTTGCATATAGATTAGAGGAAAGGATTTCCCTTTGCTTTTGTTGTTTTTCAGTACAGCAAGATTTTATTTTATCTTTTTCCTCTAGAGCAACTCACTGAAGAGAACTCTCCGTTCCCTTGCCTAGGAAACAATGAATGGACGGCAGGATATGACTTGGGGATTGAGTAAAGCCTGGGGCTGAAAGAAGCTGCAATTAGAAAAATCAGTACAGTGGCTGAAAGTTTGCCAGGATTTGCACTGGGGGGGATTCTGGGACAATATCTACATGTTGTCAGGGAGACATTAATGCAGCCTAAACTTTCAGTATCTCTCAGTGAAAATGGTCATTATCACTGGAATCAAGGCACAATAACTAAGGGAAAAGAAATGGATTATATAGCATGAATGCAGAATCAGTGTCAAGCAGGATGTCAGCCTCTGCTTCACTGCTGCTTTTCGGCTGCCATTGAAACGGGGAGGGGGGGCATGGTATTTTGGAGGGGAATAATTCTGTACTGGAGGACTGTTTATTAGGGAGTTATTCTCACCATCTCTTTGCGCATATGGAAGGAAGGGAGTTTCCCACCAAGGCCAAATGTCCAGCATTCCATCCTGATGATGATTTTTGAAGATGTCTCCCACCTGACAGTTGGGTGAAATATGATTGGACTATGGACTGGGGTACCAAGGGGAGGGGAATGAATCTTGTATTGATATCTATTGCTTTCGTGCCTTTTATTCAGATTCAGCTTTGCTTTGCTTCTTTTCGTTTGTAGCCAGTAAAAGTATACTTAATTCTGAAATATGGAGTTGAGTGGTTTCTTTCTTGGTTATTAAATGAAGGGGCAGTGACATTGCCATTCCTCATGAGATTGCTACCTCTTGAATTCAGAGTTATAACCAGAAAATGGGTATAAACCAATGGTGGGATTCAAATAATTTAACAACCAGTTCTCTGCCATAACGACCAGCTGGGTAGGCATAGCTGGGTGGTCATGTGACAATGTGGCTGTGGCCAACTCACGTCGATGGCCGTTTCGCCTTAGCTGTTACAATGTAATAAGGGTTAACCGGAGAGGCAGTTTCTGTAAGCAGGGCAATAAAGATGAGGCTAGAAACAACACCAGAATGTTTCCTTCCTGCCTTCCTTACAGGATTGGCCCTGTAAAGTGGGGAAAAAATAAAATAAGATTTCTTCCAACAACAGGTTCTCCGAACTGCTTAGAAAGTTACGAAACGGTTCTCCCGAATAGGTGCGAACCGGCTGAATCCCACCACTGGTACAAACTCTCCCAAAAAGGAGAAGGCAAATTAAATATCACATTTAGTGAATATTCTACAATTGGTGAGTAGAATTAGACTGGAATAAGGAAGTCTATTTATGTATATTTATTTAGAGTATTTAAGCAGTATACAAAAAAAAAGAAGCAAGTTACAATTATCAGGCTACTAAAAATCATGAAATGTAAAATCACTACATATAATTTGGTCTCTGTTTTTTAAATAGCAGCATAGCTCAACCTCTCCGGTTCAATCTTTGGAGCAGTCGATTGACAACCTGTAGAACATCAGATTTACTACAAACTTAAAAAAAGAACATGTAAGTGAAACTTGATGGTTATGTTTGGGATGCCGGGCTGAAAAGGTGGTTAAGTATTGCTTTTTTTGTAATTGAAAAATCTTCAGGCAAATTATATCAATTTATCTGGAAGTATTTTCACATGAGTAGGATTATGCTGTAATAATAGAAAAAGAGATTAAAGTGAAGGGGATATAGGGTACTTAAAAACAATGTACAAAAAAGGCATTTGGATAAAGTCTTCCTCTGGCAACATAATTTCAACAAAGGAACGATTAAGGGAATATGTTCTATAGGGTGATGGCCAGAGGTGGGTTCCTACCAGTTCGCACCTATTCGGTAGAACCGGTTCGTCAAATCTACCGAACCGGTTGAAGAGCTTCCACCAATGGACCCAGAAAGCAGGCCACACCTACAGAAGAGGTTCCAAATTTTTTTTGAAACCCACCATTCTCTCTCTCTCTCTCTCTCACACACACACACACAGACTCACACAGAGAGAGAAAGAGAAAGAAAGGAAAAAAGAAAGAAATAAAAAAAGAAAAAAGAAAGAAAAAGTGAGAGAGAGATGAAAGAAAAAAAGGAAAAAGGGACAGAGAGACAAAAGGAGAGAGAGAGAGAGAGAGAGAGAGAGAGAGAGAAAGAAAGAAAGAAAGAAAGAAAGAAAGAAAGAAAGAAAGAAAGAAAGAAAGAAAGAAAACAACACATGGCCGGCAAGCCACTCCCACAAAGGAGGCCACACCCACAGAGTAGGTTCAAACAATTTTTGAAACCCACCACTGATGACAACTGTGTTTTCTCTTCCTCTCTTGTGGGAAGAATTTCATATCCAGTCACATGGGCGGCAAGCCACTCCCATCCGGTCACATGGCCGGCAAGCCACTCCCACAAAGGAGGCCAAACCCACAGAGTAGGTTCAAAATTTTTTTGAAACCTACCACTGGTTTCTGTGTTCAGGCAATGTCATGCATGTTTACCCTCAAATAAGTCTTTATTCTCCACCTGGTTTATAAAACTTGTTTAGAGTCCTAGCTTTTAAAAAAAGTCATATATTGGAAGGATACTGTTTCATTTTATGCAGCCAGCCTCTCTCTTTCCCTCTTGATACACATACAAACACACACACACACACACACCTCTATCCCACCACCCACAAACCATAAAGCAAAAATGAATTTTGGTGGGCAAGTGACTAAAGAAATAATGTCCAATTAATAAGCATGCTAATGCTAATACATGTTGCTGTAAGAGTTATGAGCTGCAGCTATAAAATTTGAGCCTTTTCTCAAATATTTCTCTCAATAAATCCTTTAAAGCAACCACCATCTGTAAATCTTTCTCCCTTCTCCCCTTTGAGAGAAATGGTTTTCTTTTCTAAACAAAAAAATATGATAGACAGCCCATGTGGTAGAACAGTGCTGGTTGAAGCTGGAGGACTGTTTCTGTTGGCTGTTCCCATGGGAGATGGGAATGAGAGAGCATGAAGTCATATTCACAGATTGTCCATGTGGTGCCACTAGGAGAGTGTCAGCCGCTGGCATGAGGAATCTAAGTGAGAAAAGTAGAAGTAATTTTCCTTTCAGATCTATGCTGTGTGACTTTCTATCCGTCCTACTCACCATAGGTGCAACCTGCAGCTCCTATTCATGGCAATACCTGGTACATGAGGCTGGCTGGGGTGGTGATGGAGTTGTTCAGGTGCTGCAGGTGTGCAGTGCAGTGGATAGGAATAGGAGGGAGCATGGAGCAGACTACAGATCTAAAGTTACTTTTCTTGTAACCTCTTCCACCACTACATGGTGCTTATTCTTCCTACTTGGCAGATAGGAATGGGAATACCAGTGGGCAAAAAAAGTGACTCTTACTGTCAGGTGCAAGGAACCAAGAACAATACGAGGAGTTACTTCAAGGTAGTTTCTTTATCATTATCGCTGGAATCAAGGCACAATAACTAAGGGAAAAGAAATGGATTATATGGCATGAATGCAGAATCAGTGTCAAGCAGCCATTCCTCATGAGGTTGCTACCTCTTGAATTCAGAGTTATAACTAGAAAATGGGTATAAACCAGTGGTGGGATTCAAATAATTTAACAACCGGTTCTCTGCCATAACGACCAGCTGGGTAGGCATAGCTCGGTAGTCATGTGACAATGTGGCTGTGGCCAACTCAACGTCGATGGGCGCTTCGCCTTAGCTGTTGCAATGTAATAAGAGTTAACCGGAGAGGCAGTTTCTGTAAGCAGGGCAATAAAGATTAGGCTAGAAACAACACTAGAATGTTTCCTTCCTGCCTTCCTTACAGGATTAGCCCTGTAAAGCGGGGGGGAAAATAAAATAAGATTTCTTCCAACAACAGTTTCTCCGAACTGCTTAGAAAGTTACGAACCGGTTCTCCCGAATAGGTGCGAACCGGCTGAATCCCATCACTGGTATAAACTCTCCCAAAAAGGAGAAGGCAAATTAAATATCACATTTAGTGAATATTCTACAATTGGTGAGTAGAATTAGACTGGAATAAGGAAGTCTATTTATGCTATAGATAGGAGTCATGTTAGATTAAAGCATAAATTTGCATAACTATTAGATATGCTCTGTGAATACTGGTTCTCTTCCCATTTACCAGATTTCCCACTGAACCACCTCTTTGTTCCTTGGGAAAGGTCCCCTTCCTCTGGTACTGTATTCTACTACACAGTCCATGTGTTAACTCATCCCCAGAAAACTGTTAGGACAATTACTGATGCATAATAGGGACTGGCTGTGGAAAGAGCAAATTATGCTGGCCCGCATTTGTGCCACCTCACAAACTGTTAGAACAACATGTTAAACCATGCCATGCCTTGATGCATGATTAAATGTGCCAGCTTTTACTTGTGTAGGTTTTACTTGCCTGGCCCTCTTAAATAAAAATACATTTGTTCAATCACTCCTCCCCCACTCCCCCACTGATGGATGAAAACAATTTAGGAGAAAACTCTTCAGATATCCTTGACTCAGACTGACCAGTTTTCATATATTTTAAATATGCTGCTACAATGACTGATTTACAATTAAAATATCATTTAATTTGAAACTTCAAGCAACATGATCTTCATGATTAATTTCCGGTTAATCTGTTATGCATTTATTTACAGAACATTTATGGGGAATTTTGATGAATGGCTGTGATTCTCGTAATGCCTGGGTTTAAGCAGCACTTAGGGAACAGTGCTAAGTAAGTCCAGATGATTTGAACTGATATGATCATATAGATCATATACAAAAATATAGGATTGATAATCCAGTCAAAACAAAACCTTGATTTCAGTATGAAAGAATACATAACATATTTAACTTCAGCACATATCGCAATACTCAATTTGCTTTATAGGGACATTAAAAACTGTTGCTAAGATCTACACGACATTTGCCAGTTTTTAAAATCCCCTTCTGCATCCTTAGAACTTACATCTTTCTCTCTTTCTGTGCTTTGCCATTTTAATATATAAGTCTGTGTAAGGGATGCTAAGGAACCATATTCTGGGCTGTAACAATTGGTCCTCATTTGAGTGCTTGTTATTGTCATTATTTTTCCTCAACCTACCCTTAACCAAATAATAAAGGTTTTCTCTATATATTCAGACCCAACTGAGAAGGGGTTTCATGAGCTCTGAGGAGCCTTCCTTGTTATGGAATAGCATTCCAATTGAGTGTGACTAAATATATATTTACTTTTGAAAAACGTTTAAGTTGGAAGATACTATTCATTCTTAAATAAATTTTCCTTCCACCCCACATGAGATATTCTCATATTTCCTTCCACCCCACATGAGATATTCCAATATTTGTTGCCCTGATTACCAACCTGGCTGGCTTTAAAAAGCATTGGACCTTTTCAATGGAAATCAATGGCTGTAGATTGCCTCTAAACGCGGGAGAGTAGTGGGCTTTTTTGTCCCGTTGGTTGAGCCTTGTGGGAGCACACTACTCCACCAGATAGGCCAAGATTTCTTATGGTTTACTACTCAGTTCTAGCCTTGCCTCAAGAAAAGAACAACCTAACTCTCCTTCAGTGCAAGAGGAATCCATAGCTATATGCTGCCCTTCAAGGTACTAGTCGTAACTTATAAAGCCCTTCATGGTATTGGATCTGGGTACTTGAGAGACCGCCTGCTGGCAATTACCTCCCACAGACCCATTAGATCTCACAGGGTTGGCCTCCTCCGGGTGCCATCTACCAGCCAATGCCACCTGGCTATTACCTGGGGGAGTCACTCACTCAACTTGAAAGCTGGGATGAAACATGAAGCTGGGAGATTCATAAATCACAGCCATGAATTTGTTCCAGAATAAAACCATAAAGACAGAACAACTCCAAAATTGGAATTATGGAGGCAGATTCAGGGTTTGGAGATGTTAAGATGCCTTTATGCATACTTAAATGAGGAAGAGTTGTTAGAATCTTTCTAACATTTATTTCTATTACTTAGAGACCTGTTCTGACCCGCCTCGTTCCACACCAAAGCACACTCTGAGCCAAAGATAAGTTATGGCATTTAATTAACAGACAGACAGGTCCTTGGCAGCAAACCAGCATAGACAAGCTTGGGCAGCAATAAACACAGATAAGGCTTGGCAGCAATCCAGCCTGCCAAGCTCATAACAATGTTCTCTGACATTCGTTCCTGTGTTGACTTCTGCAAGAAGGGTGTATGTACAAGTAGTCTTTTTAAAGTCTGGAGAGAAGCCTAATGACCACCAGCTGAGTGCAATTACCTCCTATACTTGTGCAACTGTTCCTTATGCCTATTAGCTCTTCAATGCCGGGCATCCAGGAACAACTCACTACTGGCATCCGGCTCACTCTCCCTTGTCTCCTCCCCACTAGTCCAAGACTCAGATGCCTCCAGGTGGCCAACCAGCCTCTCTGTGCCCTGCTCGGAGTCGGAACCCTGTCCAGGGTCCTCCACATCCTCCAGAGCCGACTCATCGGGCCCCTTGCTGTCAGAGTCTGGTGGCAGCTCCAACGGCTCCTGCTGGGCCACAACAGAGACCATTATTTCTATCTATCTTTTTATACTGTTTACTCTTTTCTTCCTTTCTTTTTCACTTAGAACAAATGTAAATGTTGGGGGAAGGGGGAATAGATCGTAAAATTTGGAACATTCTGGTAAGTGGAACAATCTTTACACATGAGAAATTGCAAAAATCATGGTATATTATCTATCTACAGATATTATTATTACGCAGCCCTACAAAAATTCAGGTGAGGATGATTGATATGGCCCAATCAAATAATCTAATTTAAATAGAATTTTAGATGAAATTCCTATCATATTGATCTTGATATTATGCCTGTTGCTAAATGAAGACAATTCATTATAATCGGAGATAGGCAAGGTTTTTTAAGCAAACTGGAGATAGATAGATAGATAGATAGATAGATAGATAGATAGATAGATAGATAGATAGATAGATAGATAGATAGATAGATATAGGGATAGGGATAGGGATAGGGATAGGCAGAGAGATAGGGAGATAGAGAGATAGAGAGATAGAGAGATAGAGAGATAGAGAGATAGAGAGATAGAGAGATAGAGAGAGAGAGAGATAGAGAGAGAGAGAGAGAGAGAGAGAGAGAGAGAGAGAGAGAGAGAGAGATAGATAGATAGATAGATATAAAGGAGGAATGTTTTTTTTCTTTGGTATCCACATTCAATTTTTTATCCTGTGTTGGCCCCTCATCAAACTTACTTTGAAGTGATAAAAACTAGTAAAAATTGTACATTGCATAATATAGAGGCCTACCATGAGCAATAAATTAATGCTTCCCTCATGCCACTTCCAACTATATATCACTACATTTTGTTAGAGAAGTTTACTCTTTCTAAATCTCTGGAAACAGGCAATATTTTAACTCTTAAGAGCCCTTAGGTTTCATCTATTAAAATGGGATTGCTCAAAATCATTTTTTTTTTCAAATAAAAATAATCTTGTCTTGTTCTTATACTCTGTTAGAAAATGAGCTTTTATTTTTACAATTCAAGTTCGACCGTATGTTGTTTGAACTCCTCTGGAATAAAAAAGACAACTGTACTGCAAGTTAAAAACATGTATGTCATGTTAGATCAGTGGTAGTCAACCTGGTCCCTACCGCCCACTAGTGGGCGTTCCAGTTTTCAGGGTGGGCGGTAGGGGTTTGCTGTAACTCTGCTTTATAAATTTTATAAAGCAAAGTTACTTCCCTACTTTACAAATCACCATTACTGTGGAACCGGTGGGCGGTCAGAAAATTTTACTACTAACAGAGATACAAAAGTGGGTGGTAGGTATAAAAAGGTTGACTACCCCTGTGTTAGAGTAACCTATGCTACTATATTAAGCCTATTTAGCTTTGCTACAAAAATACAATTGAAAGCAAAGAAGAATAGGTTTGGTGATTTATACTGAAAATCCAATTCTTCACAAATTCTAACTCTCTGTATATCAACAATCAACAATTCAAGCCTATCAGAATGAAGTAGGGAACTATATGAAATAGGCAACTCATTTTTTTAAAAAAAATACTACTATGTGGCACCCAGTTAGTGTCTTTTAATCATTCACTTAATAATTTATCCTTCATTTGTTTCCCAATATATATTATATTAATTTAGAATAAACCCCCATTGTTCCAAGATCAAATCCTTGATTTTGAACATGATAGAACATCTCTTGACATCCCAAAATAAAACTATTTGGCAATCCCACCTTCCAATATCAAAATGCTCACCATTATATGCAAGATGTAGAAAAACTTATTAAGTAGGAGCACTGCCAAAATGCATCATGAGGCTGTAAATTAAATGTGAGCCAACAATGTGATGCCAATATATAGATCAGCAGCGGCTCTGTGTTTTCATAGTGATATTCAGTTGTTGAGCATGATTTAGTCTTGTGACATGAAGGAAACCAATAAAACTAAATCACTGGAACAAACAAAACAAATAATTTACTGCTAATAATAAATGTGGGGAAAAAAAATCTTTTAAACCTTAACACTAGTCTCATCAAAGTTGCTTTTCCTTTCCTTAAAATTTCTCCCAACCATGAATCATCAAAATAGCCAGAATATTTGGATTAAAACTTGATGTCTAGTGATAACTTGATTGCAGTACTTATTCCTAGTTTCAATGCATTTCTAGGCAAGACTGAACAAAGATTTGTTCATGAAGTTGTTAGGTCAATCAGAGGAGACAATATATACTCCTGATGACCGAGATGAATTGTAAGGTGGATCCATCTACACCACTCCGTGTGGTTTGCCAGAAATCACACTGATTATTCCACTCCAGAATTTCAGATTCTT